>NC_056739.1:1876693483-1876988483 GCF_019279795.1 Protopterus annectens
TCCTCTGAAGTGGTATAGAGGAAACATTTACATGAAGGCAGTACAGAGGGTTAAACCAATAGTGTGTAAGGAAGAACAAACTTTGTGCGAGATAAAGTATTTATGTGTTGAGCAGCTTAGGTAGGTGGAGTGCAATTGCATTTCCATTTTTGGGAGAGGTAAGAATGCAGCAGAGTTTTGAAGTGTTCAGAGTTCTCAGAAGTTCTTAAGGATGGAGGGAGAGAATTCCATTTTTTGTCGATGGAGAAGGATAGCAGGAGATGACCAGCGGGACGGTTTGGTTTATAAATGGAGATTAGATTTTGGTGGGTAGATCTTAGAGTTCTGTTACGGGTGTATAATGTTAGGATGTTAGGTTGCTGGAAGTTTGGTTGAAAAGAGGGGGAACAGTCTGATCAGGCTGGTGGGCAGAGAAGAGGGGCAGGCTTGCTCTCTTCTGTTCCTCCTCTGGTGTTGAAGGTTCAATTCAATAAGTTGGGAAAGGAAAGTGAGCTGTTGTGTTGCTTGAAAAGTAAATAAGCAAGTGGAGGTCAGCTGCTTATTTGGTTGGAGGTGTAATTCAATAAATGGTAACTGAAGTGAGTGTTGGTACGCTGTGTCATAAGTAAGTGAGTGAAGGTATGGACACGGCTTACTGATCTGGATGAGCGGGGTCACACTGTCCTATGTTAATGTTACATGGATGTTATTTTCACCTATATCATGTTTTGGTTGAAATTAATAAATATTGGTTAACAATCATATTTATGGAAGTTAAGTCATCAAATGTCATTCATTGTGATGTGTTTATTGAAGGGGACTGGGACAAATGAGGTTTGGAACAGACCGATTTGTCCGGGGACATCTTCAATTGGGTCTAGATATATAGTTTAGCAGGAATTAAGAGGATGAGGGGGTAGGGTTAAATAGGAATGAGGGATGATTGGGAGGAAATGCAGTAAGGGTAGGGAGGGGGCTTAAAGGGTTTTAGGCAAGTGTAACTGGAGCATGAGTCACATTTTTAGCTTGAACTTGCTACCTGCCCTCCCTCCAATTGTTATTAGTGAGGACTGTGGTTATTTTCAGTTTGGGTATGGCAGAGGAAAGAGGCAGGCTTGCCCTCTTCTTTTCCCGCTCTGGTGTTGAAGGTTCAGTTCAATAAGTTGGGAAAGGAAAGTGAGCGGTTGCGCTGCTTAATAAGTAAATAAGCAAGCAGAGGTCAGCTGCTTATTTGTTTGGAGGTGATTCAATAAATGGTAACTGAAGTGAGTGGTATGCTGCTTTATAAGTAAATGAGTGGAGGTATGGATGCCGCTTATTGATCAGGATGAGCGGGTCACGCTGTCCTATGTTAATGTTACCTGGATGTTATTTTCACTTATATCAAGTTTTGGTTGAAATTAATAAATATTGGTTAACATTCATGCTTATGAAAGTTTAATAAAAGTCATCAAATGTCATTTAGTGTGATGTGTTTAATGAAGGGGACCGAGACAACCGGTAATTTTACAGATGGGTCGGCATCATTAGTTTCTGCCTTTTTATGCTGCAGCACAGTGATGCATCAGGATATTAGTAGGAAGTGTGACTATATAAACGCAATTTTGACAATGCCTTTTTTAATTAATAGGAAAATAGCAGGTAATATCATTTAGGATTTTGTAGCAGAGCTGCTGTCCCATGAGATATGTTCACTTAAAATGTATACCCACCAAAATATCAGCTAAGAAGAAAACAATGAACCAAACCAAGCAACAATCCTGGCAAAAAACAGGTCAAAACTGGCAGTAAAAGTTATTTATTAAGTAAAGATAAAAGTTGAGTGCTTTTGTTCCTATTAGAGGGACTTTATCAGAACTGAAATCACTCATTAATAAGCACTCTACCAATCTCCCTCCCAAACAAGGAATTATTATTCATATAAATCATAAAACGTATATTATCTATATAAAGGAAATCCATAAAAGCTATATTTAGATTACCATATTTAAAAACTGGTGTAATTAAGTAATACTGGATGAAAAATACTTAATAATTACAAAGGATATATATATATATATATATATATATATATATATATATATATATATATATATATATATATATATATAATTATTAAGATGGAAACCACAAATTTGTCCCAGGGGTTCCACCTGTCTCCCTCATTGACAGGGGTAACAGGGTAACAGGTGCTGACTGAGGTTTCTTTTTGGGGATAAACTCTTGCTAGGCTTGGAAGGGCCCCAGAGCCATTATTCTAGTAACCTGTGGGAGGTTGGCATAATGGTTAAGGTGTTTACCTTACAGTTACAAGGTGTACGGTTTGATTCTCACATAGGGTAATTGGCTTGGCTTAAAATGGCCCAGAAGGGCTGTTAGCCTAGTACTAATCTATGAACCTATGAAGATCCTATGATCTTATTTTTCATCAAGTTTTGCTTAATTACAATAGTAGAGTGCATATTAATTACTTGTTGCCAGAAACATTTGGAAGTGCTCTTTTTGAATATTTTTTTCTTCTGGACTCTTTCCATGTTTTATTGCTACTGTGCACTTTTAGTTGTATATGATAGGATGCATTGTATTTTGTTGAACCATTCAACTTGTACTCTGATTGGGTAGTCAACCTGTTCCTTAATATATTTAAGGGAATGTAGTGAGTGATTTCAGTTCTGATGAAGTCCCTCTAATAGGGATTAAAGTGCTTAATGTTTCTTTATTTAATAAATACAAATATTGTTACTTAGTTTGATTCACTTAAAATGTACCCAAATAAGGTGGTGGTAATTAAAAAATGTATTGCTATGCAGGGCTATAATCAGGGCTTATACCCAAATGAAACAGCTACCATAGGGTTGCAGGACTTTACACAGCAATAAATAGTATGCCTATGAATATGGTCATATTTGTAGGTGATTTTAATGCTGAGACAGCATTCACACTGAGTCCAGTTTTCATCACAGTTGCCAAAAAAGGAGTATGCACAGTGATATATCACTTTATCAGCTTTCCTCCTACAAAACATCATGCCGTGTCAGGACACCATCTGTGCTTGTGGCTGTATTTGCAGGATAAGTGCCTATTGAATATCTTGTATCAGGAACCTCAGTGTTGCATTGTGGAAGTTCATAATCCACATTGCATAATGCACCCATTAGTATATATTCTCTACCCATGTCTCACTGTAAAAACTCCACAGTTTGATGCCAAGCACACTTCGATTTGCATTATAATGTTCATCTACCCTGTACTGTCATTTTACTTTTTGGTAATCATATGCATGTGTGCATGTCTTAATGTCTCCTAATGGGTGTATAAATGCTGAGCTACTGCTACAGCAGTCTGTTCACTATGTACCATTATCAATCAGCAACAGCAGGTACTGGATGCTACCATGTAGACTTCATGCAGTTGTATCATATTGTCTTTGTACTAGAGGTGCTATGCTTTATGTTTCTATTTGGGTTTCTGCATGTTCATCTATGCACATCGATGATGGTCTACAGTGCTATGACCACCACTACTAAATTACTATACAGTGGGGAAAAAGACACATTCCCTTATGCCCACTGTACCATAATGTCAGTACAAACAGTTTGACATTCCATAAAATTGATGATACAAGTTTGACCATTTTCAACTTTATAGAAAGTTGATGTCTAAATGGGATCCATGTCTGTCTAATTCATAGGTAAATACTAGGTAATCAGTCTGAAGAGTATTAGATGCCTAGCCATTTACTAGAGACTGACAAAAGGTGAGAGCTAAACTCTGTATCTTATGCTTGTGAGGTAAACACCTTAACCCTTAAGCCAAGCTGTAACCCTTAAGTCACTCCCTAACCCCTTAAGCCAATCCCTAATCTGTAACCTTTCTAATATATATATATATATATATATATATATATATATATATATATATATATATATATATGTATGTATTCATATAATGATTTGTAAAAGGTAATAGAGATTACCTTAATAGTTTTTGTGAGTTCTTCAACCTTAGATCTAGCCCTATATGTGACAAATTTTAGTTTTTTGGTCTCCTACTCACTCTGGCTATAATGCTCCACAATATCCATGGAGTAGTGTCCCTGTTTATATGGACAGTTTCTTCCTTGTGTTACACCATTACACCTTTAGTGGAAGCAGTGAGAGTAAAAGCTATGCACCAAGAAGCTACCATTCTCAACTGGAAAGGGTATTTCTTTACATGTCTATATCCCTCCCTCTGCTAGACAAAATAATATGCCTGTTTTTGCACAACACTTTTGCTCATCTAGCATATAGGTAGTACTTTGCTGTGTTTTTCTTGGTGTGGTCACTTTGCAGGAGAGTTGAACTTCTGGGCAAGCTTGCTAATGGTGGCCAAATCTGTAACAGACGTGGGGTGAAGGGGCAGCTGCTCTGTTTGCAGGCTAAAAGGAGGGGATAATCAGCAGACGCCAATGGCATAGGAGAATAGTACTGCATAAATGAGTGCTGTTACTGCATCATTTTTAATTATTATAGAAGAGCTGAAGCACTTAGTGAGGGTTGTGTGTGTGTGTGTGTGTGTGTGTGTGTGTGTGTGTGTGTGTGTGTGTGTGTGTGTGTGTGTGTGTGTGTGTGTGTGTGTGTGTGTCTTGTAAGGGTTGTAATGTACTACTTTAGCAAGTAACTACTCCTCACCTTTGAGTCATGGGCTGTGCCAGTTTTGGTGATATGAATGAGGCACCAGATGAGATAGCTACTGTTTTAATGGTGATCCTGTAATAAGAACAGACCAGTTCTCCAATGGGATAAGTGACATGGTGATGGTTACTTACTGCCACTCCGTAGCTGTGACTGCAGTGCAAAGTTCATTACTTTAAGCAGGCATTGTAGTGGGACATTTAGGACTTTATCACTCTGCACCACAGATATGCCAAAGAAAATAGCTTGTGTATTTATCCATTAAAGGACCACCTTAACACACATATATACTTTATACTTTCTCTCAAGGGTGTTTTTTTTTGTCTGCAGCAAATAAAATGATAATATGTGCTGTTTGCTATCATTTGCATTTGCCTAGCAGATGCCACTTGTGATCCCTTCTGCATGAAGCTTCCAGCTATCTTTCTATGCATGTCTTGTTTTCACTGTTGTGAATGCATTTCCCTTGGGCTCCACTGAATGTCTTTATTGCCCCTCAGCAGATATTTACAAAGGAACAATAGACAGAGATGGTTAGTAAACTTTGAAGACATTCACAGCTTTAATGAGAATTAAAAAGCAGTACAAACCATTTACATGCAGATATCTAGTACCATATTACTTGAATGATACAATCTCAAAATGAAAAAAAAAAAATCACAATTTCATATCCTTTAATGGAGTAGTTTAAGAGTTAATAAATGATGGCATTCCGGTCAGGCAATCTTTTTTGTAATAAATAAGATGCAAAATAATTTTGAAGAAGCAAGCTTTAGTTTAAATATGAAAAAAAAATGAAACAATGCATTTTAGCGGTGAATTATCAGTTATAATCTGGGGAGCTTACTGATATATTGCATGCAGGTATGTATGTCATGCATAGGAGAAGAACTTGTGTATAATATCTTACCAGTTAAAATGGGACTTTAATAAACTTGTCTTTATAGTATAAAGATCACAGTAAAACTTGTCTTTATAGTATAAAGATCACACTACTTGTGATGTGGTTGCTGGAGTTTAGGGGCAAATTTGCTTCAAGCACCCTGCAAGCTTTATTTCTGATATCTGTGCAATGGCTCTTGTAAAAGTATATAAATAGAAAGCTGCATGCCACAAAGTTTATTTGAATATTTTGTGATTTTTTTTTAAGTATGTATTCATTTTAAGTTTGCTGTTGCAGGATAAGAAAAAATAACTTTTTGTATACTGCATTTTAACCAACACTTCAGTATACCTATAAACTTGTCTGCATTCTTATTTTTCTTGGTAAAACTGTCACATAATTAAGTCCTTTTCCCAGCCCATGACTCATTTTTCTGATGATATTCACCTCCTATCTGCCTGTATTTCTTGCAGACCGGGGGTCCAGACCCACCAAAACACTGACGGTTCTGAGGCACTCCAGTCAGAAACAAACCTAGACTGTGTTCCTCACTCATCAAGGTCTTGTTGTGGGTCAGGAGTAGCCAGAGAGTGGAAAAAAATCAGTACTCCTCTATCATAAATGTGACTATTTCTGTCTGTCTGTCTGTCTCATTCTTTTAATACTATAGCTCTCAAATGTCCCTGATTTTGACTTAAAATTTAGGTCTGACCCTCTTAATCCCTCCTAAAAATGGTAACTTTTGGATGGTGAATTACACTTGATAAATAATGATAATAATTAGAGTTATATATTTCTTTTACTTCAAAAAAATATATACTAATTCAAATTATCTTATTCTATCAATATCTTATTATAACAGGACTAATATTTTAAAAGTGCCCTCAGTTGTCCCCGATTTTTTTCTGGATTTGTCCCTAGTTCTCTTGAGATTTGTGCAGGAGCTCCACCCATCCTCTAAATAGATTTCTCAATGGTTTTCTGGTATGGACTGGTGAATTTAACACCAGATGCATTTCCGTAGTCATGACTCTTCACTGCTCTCTTCCCTACCTTGTCCTCCGAAAACATTCAAGTCACCAGTCAAAACTGGCTTGTATGTGCTACAGCACTGTACGTGATTGTAGTGGCTTACTATAAGGAAACATAATTTGAAATCAGTTTAATTCTAACAGCAGAATTACATTTAGAAAGAAAAACATACTCCGAGTTACATGTTTGAAAATACTTGTTGGGCCTTACTTATGGAAAGTATTTTATCATACTTGCATTTTGAGAGAAAGGGGCCTGATTAAATTTACAAGGATGACCAAAAAATGAGATAGGAGAGAGGGAAGGAGAAAGAGAGAGAGTGAGAGAGGTACAAGTTGTAAAGCTTTATCCTGTAAAATCTGATTTGATTCCACTTTTATATGTCCTGATAAGTAGTCCAGGTTTACCTCTGAAAAGAACAACCTGCACTTAGTGAACTTTATTTTATTTTATTGACTAATTGAGTTTTATTTTTTACACATTTGTTAAATTAGCACTTAAACCATAGGTGTACTTCATTAATAAAAACAAATCATATTAACATGTTTTTCCTTTTGCACGCATTACACATCATCTTTTATTTCTTTATAATTATCATCACTCTAGTATTAGATAATTTGCTCATTTACCTCACTCCTCCTCCTGCTGGAATTATTGTGAAGTTATTGTTGTCATAACTCCATTTATTTCTATCTAATTTACTCATTCCCTTTTATAAAGATCTATCTTTAGTTCTTTTATATCCTTTATAACATTCAATACTTCAAATACAGTTGGTTTAGATGGTGGTGTCCATTTTCTACTAATTAGTTTTTCGGCAGCAAGCAGCATTAAACTTAACAAGACCTTACAATGTCTAGGCAATTCAGATCCTGTGCCACAGTTAAAAAATAATTTCCTTAGTTACAGCCATTTGCACATCCAATATTTCTGTACTCTGTAGGGAATTTTTAAAAATTGTCAACTCATTACACTCTAAAAATATATGTTCTCAATTATCGCTTTCTTCCACATCACACCTCTACAATTTGCTGTCTGAGGAAAAATTGTATAATCTCCGGTTGGGGAATAAGCATACCTATGCAAACACTTCCATGTAAAACTCCTAAACCTCTTGGACTTTCCTTAGGGGGTCATTTAAGTAGCTATTCATAATAATTGGAAGAAATTTGCTTAGCATACAGGGGAAATTACCCCCACTGTTTTCTTTTTAATAATTGCCGCAACATCATTTATATCCACTTAAGCTACTACCAGCTCAGGCAAATAAGACCCCTTTTCTATGGTTCTTCCAAAAGATAGCTCCTCAGAAGTACACACTCTTTATAATACATTGTAATTTCAGTGTGGGAAAAATTAATCCAAGCACATAGTTTGGGAATAACTGCACGCTCTTCTTGTATTCAGTATCAAATGCAATCATGCTATGTTATTCCATTGGCATTGCCACATAACAAGAACAATAAAGTAGAACTAAAAGGTGAAGAACATCACATAAGTTCGTAACCATAATTTACATAATGAGACAAGGGAGAGGCTTCAAAGAATAAGAATGCAAAGCATCATTGACTGTAAGTGCCATTTTCTCTTTATATAACTTAAATTAGATGTAGGCTCAAACCACTAGGGCTGCTTTAGTGAAGAAACAATCCTCTCAAACTACTGTCCTGTCTATAAATACTGACATAATCAAAATTTTCTAAGGCAAACAAGACATTATGCTGAAATTGATGAAGAAACGCGAATAATAGTCACTTTATGTTAGTGAAATGTTACAAATCTATATACTGGCTACATTTATCTGATGATAATTTAATTTAATTAAACCCCTATGTTACCCACTGGATTGCTGACTGATATACTGGAGGAAATCAAAATAGGGGAAGTTTCATCCACAAAGAGACAAGTCACCACTGGAGTCCCATAGGGTTCTGTGCTTTGACCTATCCTGTTTGGCATCTACTTTTCTGAAGTAAAAGCAAATAGCAAAGGGCTCTAACTGACTAAATTTACAGATGACTGCAAGCTAAGAGCAGTCATTAAATCCCTAAATGATGTGGTCCTGCAGGAAGATTTGTCACAAATAAATAACTGGTGCCAAAAGCATGAACTGAAACTAATTGTCAAAAACTGCATTACTGCATCCTTTGGGAAGTCTTCTCTCTTAGGGAACTGCCACATCAACAATACTCCCCTGTGAGTTGACCTAATAGTTTGGGATTTGGGAATGTATGTGGACAGTATCCTAACTTTTGACCAACATGCAGCCATAGTCATTGCGTAGCTTATAAACAAAGAGATTGTGTCTAGATCTAGAGATGACATTGTCCCCCTTTACTCAGACCTCATTAGGCCAGTCATTGAATATAATGTTGCCTTTAGCATGCAACTGTTCAGACACTTGCAACAATTGGAATACCAACAGAGAAATCTTACTTAAAGGATACCAGGCCTAAACAACATGTCTTTCATGGCATGACTAAAAGACTTGTCGCTATACTCGGTATCCTGCAGACTGCTAATAAGTGACTTGTGCCTGGAATACAAGGCATCCTCTGACCCAGTACTGATGATTTACAAGTCAAATGGTATCAGAAGTACTCAGTCTAAAGATGTAAACTTCTTCTGTAATATCAATAGAACGATTTGTAAGACAGTGTATCTCACAGAGGATACCACTTTTTTAGAACAGATTCCCCATACACGCATACTTTCAGTTCCTAAATGCTTTATCCCGTGTACATATCCCTTCAGTTCCTAAATGCTTTATCCCATGTACTTATCCCTTGAGTTCCTAAATGCTTTATTCCATGTACGTATCCCTTCAGACTATCTATGGTATGATCCCAGTTATTCACTTTAGGGATAATATATAATTATCAACCATGGGATGGGTAAAGCCAATCTGTAATCAAATGGGAAAGGTTAATTTGGGCACAAATAGGGAAAATGGATATTCTTAAAACGACCTTCAAGTGCAGCTAGCCTAGTACTTACCTTTGAACCTATGAACCTATTACCAATGTTCTAAACTTACTTTAAATATCATAAAAATAAATCTCTGTCTCCATTTCCTAATGAATCCACTTAATGACTAGTTTTGATTTAACAAAAATTAAATTCAGCTGCTTTAAGGATTCCATGTTTTATGATACACATATTTTAATTTATGTTACAATCACATTTTACTGGTCATATTTATTGTGTTATAATCTGTCATTCACAAAGACTATTTACTCTTTGCACAATTTGTGACTATACTTGCATATTCTGTAGTTTTTTCTTCTGCTTTAATTGTTCATCATTGTTTAGAATTGCAATGTGTATTTATTCTTACTATTGTACAGTATGTAAATCATTTAGCAAAACTTATTTTTTAAAAGCAATACTAAATAAATAAATAAATGAAATGTTGGGGGGTTAAACAGTCATAAACAGGCTTGTGTTATTATTCCACATCATCATCCATAGGGCAGAAGATAGCTGGACTGCTATTTGTTTAAAGAGTAAATGAACTACCTTTACATAGCACACTTCTATGTTAAAGTGATCACAGTATATACAAAGTTTCTGTATTTGCATAAAGAGTTGGAAGAGTTTATTAGTGGACCCAGATGGCATACTATTTGTAAGGGATGAGAAGTTCCACACTGCACAGAGGCAAGTAAAAATGAAACAAATATCTCACTGCTTGTCATATCTATTGTTTTATTTGGTTTTAGACAGTTTGGTGACATTAGCTGTCAATGTGCAAAATAAATAATGCTGCTATGGTATCTCAAATGAACTATGTAACTTTCACATGTCTCACATGACTGAACTCAGGGAACAAGCTATTTGAAACTAGCAACATTATAGAACTGAATTGCATTTGTCACATAAAGTGAATGTTGATAATGTTAGTATTTTCAGATGGTTTAGACATAAAATACTTTTTAAAAAGTTTTTCTTTTCATGTAAAGAATTGTGAAAAATGTGCGACTTTCAACAAGTGGCATTTTTCTTACATATTAATGTGTAATGAACTTCAGTGCTCTCCTGTACCACATGCTTAGTAACAACCTTAGAACATATTGCTATTGTGGTGTAATAGTGGCCTGTGCTGCACAGAATGCATAGGAAAGTCTG
Organism: Protopterus annectens; assembly: GCF_019279795.1. Lineage (NCBI taxonomy): Eukaryota > Metazoa > Chordata > Ceratodontiformes > Protopteridae > Protopterus > Protopterus annectens. The sequence goes on from NC_056739.1 coordinate 1,876,704,182, forward strand.
ACTGTTCACTGCTACTGAAATTAACACATCCTCATATCCCTGCTTTGTTGGATGCCCTGACCAGTTTATTTATAGTTAATAAACATTGCCTCAGACCCTCCACTTGTGCCAGGCCCTGATCAGTGTATAATTATAAACATGCACTGACACCCCCACTTTCTGCCAAGCACTGATGAGTGTATAACTAATAAACATGAACTCAACACCTGCACCATTGTGTCATGCCATGATCAGTGTATGGTTAACCAACATACACTCACATCCTCACCTACAGAGCCATGTAGTACCCTAATTGACCATAGTTAAGATGATCGCTGCTAGTGGAGCAATTCTAAGATTAGCATCAACTCCCTCTCTGCTAACAACAATCATCTAACTATGGTCAATTAAGGTACTACATGGCTAGGCTAGTAAAAGCCCTAGGGCCATTAGCCTTGTAACCTCCTATGAACCTATGAATGGAACCATTACCCATGTCCTGATCAGTGTATAGTTAACAAGAATACACCCCCACCTTGTGCTATGTCCTGATTAGTATATAGTTAATAGGCATGCACTCACACCTCCATCTTGTGCTATGCCCTGATCTGTGTATAATTAATAAGCAGGTAATTACACTCCCCTTGTATCATGCCCTAATCTTTGCATAGTTAGCAAACGTGCCCTCAAAACCTCCTTTTACCATGTCCTGATATGTATATAGTTAGTAAACATCACTTCACTCCCACTACCTTCGGCCATTTTCTGATCAGTTTATAGTTAATAAAAATTGCCTCACTCCCCCACCTTGTGCAGTTGTCTGATCAATGTATAATTAATAGGCATGCTGTCACACCTCCACCATGTGCTATGCCTGTGTAGTGTATAGTTAACAAAGTCAATCACACTTCCACATTGAGCCATGCCCTAATCAGCATTTAATTAATAAACACTCTTCACACCCCGTCCTTGGGTCACGCTCTTATTAATGTGTAGTCAAAACCCTACATTAAACCCCCACTTTGGGCCATACTCTGATCACTGTATAGTTAAAAAAGATGCATCAGTACCCCCTTCCATGTGCCACTCCCTGATCAGTTTGTAATTATTGTGCAATGCTCTGATCAGTGTATAGTTAATAAACACACTCACACCTCCAAATGCTGTCATGCCTCAATCAGTGCATAGTTAATAAATCAGCACTCAACCCCATACCTTGCACCATGCTGTCATCAGAATATAGTTAATAAACACACTCACACCCACACCCACACCTTTGTACTATTCCCTGATCACTCTATGTATCGTTAATAAACCACCTTCACACCCCCTTCCTTGTATTATGTCCTGATCTGAGTAAAGTTAATAAACACACACATGCATTTTGAGTCATGCCCAGTAATGTATAGTTTATAAACATTCCTTCATACCCTCTTTTTCTGCCATACAGTAGTCAGTATATAGCTAATAAACACTGCCTCAGAATCACAAGTTTTGTCATGACCTAATCAGTGTATTGTTAGGAAACAGTTCCGTATGTATATCGATGCACAAACTATGCCACTGATCACATTTTACTTAAAAATATCACACCTGCCCACCTCCCTCAACTTTATTATGTATTTAGCAAATGTAGAAATAAAGGAAAATTCCCTATTTATCTAATCTCCAATGTCACATTTATGGGAGCAGAAGAATAAAAAGACAATCAATTTTCCTACCTTACATGATGCCATCTCCCCACAGATGCAGAAATAAAGAACGGACTTCCATCTGCTCCACCTGTTATTATGTTGCCTATGTTTTAATCTGTATACATGCCACCTTTCACTCCACAATGTTAGTAGGAACACAGCAGTAGCAGTATTAAGCAATAATTGCTCACTCATTTACAACTGTCATTATACTCTGCAGCAATTACTTTGCACCACATTTGCTAAATATGAAAAAAAAAATGAAGGAATATACCCACCTGACTATCCCTTGTGGTACTGTCTTAAGCATTTGCTGAAATTTAAAAAAATGTCTGCCCTTTACTTCTGCATTGAGATGTCCAGGGAAGATAAAGAAATATTTAAAAAAGAAAAAAATGCACTACATCCACCAGTGCTGAGAGTTCCACAGAAAATGCAGATTAAAATAATACTTCCTTGTCTTGTCTCAACAGTGGTATAAAGAAATTTTAACCCACCCTCCATTTTTTTCATATCCCTGGAAAGATAAATAAACTATCCATTATATCCTTTAAACTTTTGCCATGGTCTGGGTAGCTGTAAAAATAAGTACTCCCCACTGACACAATCACCTGTGCCTAATCATGGTTGCTTTTAGACGTGGACCTCATTTGCACTTTCTGCTCATAATATTCCTGTTATCTACTACACAAAGACCAGAACATGTTACATCAATTAGACATATAATATACAATGTGGCCTAAGCAACCAATTCATGGTGTAGGGTTTTTGCAATACGTAAAAGAGGTTTTACTATTTTTTGGAAATTATAGTCTTCCTGTAGAGGTAAGGAATGTGTTGGGGATCAGTTTTCTTTTCTGCAGCTTGACAGTCCCTGACAAATTACGTGAAAATCATTTTTACTTGGCAAAGAGCTCACAGTTGCTGTATGTGCTTCTGCAGACTGCAGGAACAGACAATACAGACAATGGAATCTAGTTTAGTAATTTGTGTGTCTGTTACCTTTTAAAAAAAACATCTAACCTTGAACCTTGTGTAACATCAGTAAACGGGTAGTGTGTGTATGTACCTCTGTGTTGAAATTCATTTTCACTCTGTACCTGGCTGAGAAAGACAATCTGCTGACATTATGGGTCTGAAACATAATCAGACAAATTTCTAGTTTTGTGTAAGGTGTCTGGCTCTGCAGCAAAGTTATATGTGAATGTTATAGGAACTTTACAAGTTATGAATTAATTTTACTACAGAACTGTGTTTTAAGCTAGTGTACAATAGTACATCTACTGTCAGCAATTAAGTGAATGCAGTTTCTCTCACTCACTAGCTATACACACACACACACACACACATCCCTCTCTCTTTCTCTCACACTCTCTTTCTCTATATATGAATATATATCGGGTTGCAAGAATATAAACAGTCATGTTATTTTCTGCTTTTTTACCTCACCTGGGCCCTGAGGCTGTCACGGTACAACTTATTACTTTCAGTACATAACATTTGATGAAATTGTTTTTTTTTTTTTTTTTTTTTTTTTTTTGGAGAAAAGCATTCTAAACTTTCTTTTTTAAGCCTTGGGAATAAATCTGTTGTGTTTTCCTGAATTTATAACTGACCTATATATTTTTTTAATTGTTTCATTTCAAAATTATGTTTTGGTTTGTGCAGAGGAGGGATATTGTTAGTTTTCACCTATTTTGTTTTATAACAATCTCTCCCTAGAGATATATCTATCTATCTATATATATATATATATATATATATATATTTGCATTCATTTACCCGAATTGCACTCAGTTGGATCCACTTTGCAGTCTGAAATGCGAATGTTGAAATGTCAAATACCAGTATGCCTTACTAACAAATCTCACCACCTTCTTTACACATGTTAATGCTTGTTCCTAGGTCCAGAGTAGTAGGGTGTTTCGAATTCAGGATTTATGTTGGGCATACATATTCGGCATTTCACATTTTCATTGAAACATTGCAACTATGCGATCATTTGACCGAGTGCAATTTGAATAAATGAAAGTAAGCCTATACACACACACACACACACACACACACACACACACACACATATATATATATATATATATATATATATATATATATATATATATATATATATATATACATGTTTATGCGTGTGTGTACCAGTGCCTGTGCATACCTGTGCATACATACGTATTTTTCTGATCCTACATAGGTGATTAAGATACAAGGATAGAAATAAACTCAGATGTATTGCCTTGAGGTCATTTGTAAGACATTCTCTGTAAAATAGGGAACACCTGCACCAACAGGCTGCAGTGCTGAGCTCACCTGCAGCTACTGCTCATTATATTGAGGCATTTTCACCAGTTCTGACCTACTCTGAAAATAAACTTACTGACATTTCAATCATTTGTTTCCTTGGAAGATCATTTTATCGAGGAAGCATGCATATCCGAGAATATATTTAAGTCAGATGTGGCAAGACATTAGCCTGCTATACCTCCTATGAACTCTCACAATATTATATATTTGAATAGTATGAACTGCTCTTAAGAAACTCCAGAATATATAAAGATGCTTGCATTCATTGATTTGTGATATAAGAATGTGAGTATACACCAAGCTGTGATTCTGTTGGTAGCACATTTTCAGTTATACTTTAGACTTTTCATCTGTTAGAAATATTTAAAATTTGCCACAAATTCTGCATTACTGCCATTCTTCAGACATGAGTGCGCCATGCTCCATTTTCTTGTTAAGGACATGCTGGAGTTGTGAGTTAAGGTTTCCAGTTTTTTGGGGTATGCTGTAATAGTATAGTGCACATCTGAGTGCTCATTCATACTCTGCAGTTAGTACTTTTCCTATGCAAGCATCCTTCTCGTTATTGCAAAAGAACAGCTCATTCTCATTCAACACTAGGGGGCAGCAACATCTTAGTCTTTGTCTTACATTTATCAGTAGAGAACAAGCTGGCTTCATAGTCTATACTGCCTTGGCTGAACTTTTTCTACCACTAAAGTAGCAGATTAGTCTATTTTCTTTTCTTTTTTGTTAATTATAATATAATATAATATAATATAATATAATATAATATAATATAATATAATATAATATATTTGTTTCTTCTCTATCAAATGCATCATTCCTTTAGCTTTCTTCTGGATATCTTCCAACATTCTGATCATCTGTCTGCATGTTCTCCAGAGCAACATTCATTAATCAAACTGTGACCTGCCTAGGGCCTATTAAAGCAAGAAAACATTTTTGATTCTGGAGTCTTTTCTCTGAGAATACTCTCCAGCATTCTGTTGGCTGCTAGGATGACCATTTTGCTGCTGTCTAATCAACACTTCAAGATCCTTTTCCACCCTTTAAGACTTCACCTCTGCTGCCCTCAGTCGACATTTCATGTCAGGGTTTCTGTTATATGAACAGGATACAAGACTGGAACCCTATTGATCTTTCAATACCTTACCTTCTCGAATAAACATGACTGCATTATTTCAGGACTAAGGAAGATATTTCCAATAAGCTTTCATGTAAAGACATACCACCATAAAGACTTTACTTGCATGTTCAGCATGTTAAATGGAAACTCCCAAAGATATAGACTTAAAACTGGTCCAACATGTTATTTTTCAAAGTGTATGATTCCAAGTCATATGTCTATGCTTATCATTTGCAAAGCTCTAATGAAAATAAGTGAGAAAATTAGTAAAGCCTTATTTATGAGGCCAAAACAAAACTGGCCAATCTCATTGAATGTCATGCATCAAGTTATATTGGCAAAAAGAGCATTTACCTAGAGCTACTGAGACAGCGTCACTTGTAAGAATCATCCTTTTCACAGAATCGTATGTGACGCTTTGTACCTGAGGTATAAGGTGACATCTTTGTGGGTTCAGCTACAATGCTTGCACAAATCCTGAGGTATAAGTTGACAACTTTGTGGGTTCAACTACAATGCTTGCACAAATTCCTTCAAAAGTTCAGTAATATTCTGGGAGGAGTTAAGATACTGATTGTCTAATGGTAGCCAGTAGCATGAATATTAAGATGGGTTGAATCAGGAGCATATCTTTAATGAATTCAGATATGTTAAGAGGAAGGAGGTTCCAAGAGGTTATGATCTTTTAGTGACCCTGTGAATACTGCTAGAGTTCTTCTGGTGTAAATATTCTACTGTTGTAGAAGAGAAAAACTGAGAAAATGTTGCAACTCTTGTGATGACTGAACATTTGTAAATGGTCCTGAATCATTTCTATTAAATCACCATTGCTCTTTGTTAGAACTTTCATCACCTTTTCGGAATTAAGAAAAAATATCCGGAGATATGCCAATAAATAGCCATTTTACTTTACATGAAAATATGCTTACATATTCTGAATAGCTTGTTCATTATCATGACATAAAATGATTTTGGAAACAAATGGCAGTTTAAATATAATTCTGTAATGAATTGTCTTGTCATTTTAATTAATCTTGAACCAAAGAAAGTATACCCTTAGCATAAAAAGAATTTGCATGAATTTATTTCTTTGCCTACTTCCTAAAAACATCTCTAGAACTGTATGAGGTCATACCTGCTCAAGTCAAAATCATTGATGCTGAACTCCCCAATTGCTGTTTTCCATATGGAATTACTTCTGGTGTTGTGTGGTTTCTAAATCTGCCACATCAAAAGTTCTTTTCTTTTATGCAATTTCTGCCTTTTTTGTGTGTGTCTCATTGTAGAGTTAGTATATCTAAGTCTAGTGGATCTGCTCCCAAACAAAAAACACATACAATTGTTTGTTATAATGAATTATTCAACACTTCTACACGGAAACTGTGTCCTCACAAAAGTGGAGCTTGGCAAGTCAGAGTGGCAGTGGTAGCTGTCCCTTTGTATACATTTGCATACAGATGGACATGCCTATTTCAAGATACATACCTGTGTAACAGCTACAGTGTCTGCATTCAGGAGACAGTGAACAATCTTAGGGATTGTACAGATAATTAGATCATATGCAGAATGCTGACTGCATTCCATGCTTCAGCTAGAAGATAAAATGCCTCTATTGAAACAGAAACAACAAAGTATATTAATAAATAAAATAATTTTTTGATAGTGTTGCCTCTTTAATATGGATTTTGTTGTGTTAAAAGAGATTTTTATTCTTGCTTCTAAATGTTATGCTCATAAATCCTCTTAACATTTTAGAAGCAAGGAAAAAATAAATTTAGGTTGGCTTTTAGTTTAAATGCTTATCGTGACTGTCTTCATTAATATAATTAAACGGTATTTAAAAACAGCAAAAGAGGCACGCAGTCCTGCATCTTTTGTCAACTGTGTGCACCTCTGTCTGTGTTTACAGGATAAATTATGATTTAAAATAAATGACATGTATGCCATCAAAATGCTGGATTTTCCATTGATTCTTGCTAATCTTCAAGGTGGTCTATTTGTTATGATAGCAACATTTTGCTTAAAAGCATTAAAATATATGAAGGAACCATGCGTTCATATATAACAGCTAGTAGACTTACTTATTAGATTAAGTTCTGAGAAGCAGCCAGTTTCTACTAATTAATGTGCATTAACCTGAAGGAAGTAAAGGACACAGTCACCTTTTGGAATTGTATAAACATTATCAGAGTCTTCATACTACCTTAATGCATTTGTGAATTGTAACTGTTCATTATTATTATATGACTGCAGGAAAATTACTCTACCCTATTCTCTTTCTTAGAAGTTTGTTAAATGCATAATCATTTTTAATTTTCAAATATATTTGGGGGATTCTGTAAAGAGACTGGAACAATAGTGTTACATGCCACCTTCCAACCACCTTGGTGCACTTATTCCACCTATCCATATATAAAACATAAATGTATACAGGTGCTGGAATAATAGAGCCTCTCTGTCGTATGGTGGTTTAGCTATAGTCATAATATAAAAGTCCCACTGAGAAAGACTTTATTATTGTGAATGGATTTTTGTGTGTGTGTGTGTGTGTGTGTGTGTGTGTGTGTGTGTGTGTGTGTGTGTGTGTGTATGTATAGAAGAATATATGAGACATTTGTGTGGCAAAACAATGTACTATAAGTAACTGAGTACATTAGTCAATGCCATGTGCTTTTATTTTCCATATACTTAGTTTTCTGAAAGTTTTTTTTTTTTACATCTGTAAGCTTTCATTTCATTCTGATGATTACTCCTTTGGTACGGTTTGTGTTTCTTCTCCATGTACTGTTCCTCAAAGCAGCATAGTTTACCCATCCTTGAGCTACCACCATCCCTTTTGCTCTCCCCTTATGGCACATACTTACAATATTAACTAGTGATTTTAAAACATGCAGATATCTTGTTCAGGGTGTGGCTCTTGTTTAAACAATTTCACAAACCCAGATGTAACTATTTCTATCATCTTATCCTCCTTAATGAGATAGTCTCCACTTATCTCACAATAAACTGGTTTCATAGTTTTTATTTATTTTTAAAATGTTTTCTCTAAAAGCCATTATTGTATTATTTTGAAATTTCATGTAATTTTGTGGTTTGGGGTTGGGGAGGGTCATGGGTAAAACTGTTATCGTAGTTTGCCTCAGGTCCTTAAGTTAGGTCCATGTGTCCCATGGAGTTCTAACCATGTGATGCCACTGCGCTGAAGGAAACAAACAGATATCACATCATGATGTTGCATTTCTGTATCTTTCTTCATGTTTTTTACATCTGTACATACTAATAATTTTGTATATAATCAGTTCATGGTTGGGATTCATAAATGAGTAGCACATTGTCTGTCAACAATTCACTGTTAAGGGAACTTAACGTACAGTGCCTTATTTTAAGATGTGTGTTTTCCTTAAAGTGCACTAGGCGGACGCATTTGCAGTATGTCATACCTATAAAGGCTGATGAGAGTCGGCTTCTCACAATGTCATCTGGTTGGTAGGTGACCACACATGCTACATATATAGATCTATAAACATACATGCATAAATGCATACATCATGGCACATAGAAACAATACTAGACAAGCAGTTACTGGAACCATAAGATGCCTAACCATATATACCTTTAAATAAACCCAATTAAATGTTCTTGCCAACCCTTAAGACTATTAAATGGTGCTCATATTTCAAGATTAGCTGGGTGTGAAGAGTGGTAGAGATGGGTGAAGGCTGCCAGCCTAGTCAAATACAATTTGGTACATAATGTTGTCCTTTGTATATATGAATGTTGAAATACAGGCTTGTTTTCTTAAATGAAAGAATATGCTGTGAAACGTTGAACTCAAAACAATGTAACAACATTGCCCTCTGCTGTAAAGAAAGCTAAGTCAAGCAATTCTTGTCTGTCCTTTGAAATTGGAATTATTTCATGACTGTCTTTGATGTTTATAATTTGGCTCCAGACGGGCTAGATAAAGAATTCCTGCCTATTGTATTAAGTCTGAAGTTAATAACCAGAATTTACATGTGTAATGTCCTTTATTGCTTTGGTTTCTGCCTAGGTGTAAAAGAATGTAAATGCAGTTTCTGTCAGCCTGGAAGGAAGGTATAAAAGAATGATGTAATGTTTATCAGAACTGCAACTTCAAATTAAACAGGGAGAACCAGAGATTATTAAGCATTTTTGTCTTAATCATCCAACTCACAGCACTGTCTTGCTCATATGTAAGTTATCTTAGACTTGTGTTTTCTTTTAGAAATAGCTAGGGACTAGAAATATTAGATTAAGTGATTTTCTGTTATGTCAGAACTGTACTACTGATTTATTTTAAGTATTTTTGTGTGATGTCTGAACTCTTGACTAGCACTGTGTAGTAGACTGTATTGTCATGTGGTTTTAATTATTTATCATTAAATATTTTAAAACCTTTGAACTGTGGCTGGTTTGTGTAGAGGTAATTTAAGCTCTAGAGTACATTGCATATTTATAGAGTTTACTGTCCAAGTCACTCTAAATAAGCCTTGACTGTTTAGTCACAACTACCAATTGGATAATAATATTGCACAGTAATAATGGGACACCTTTTTAAGGGCCATTGAGTAGCTGATAAGTATTAGTGGGTGGTGGCAGGTGGAACTACTGTATAGTCTGGGAGAAAGTGGCACAGCTGGAGAAACTGTGCCAGCCTTCCCCAGGAGTGTCTGTGTGGTTGTATAAACTCTTCTCAAAGTGCTGTGTGTCAGCTACTTGGGCAGGGGCATGAAGCACTGATTGGACAAAGAGGGTGCTAGAGGTTTTAGCTTGCCCACTAGGCTGAGATCAAGACCCTATAGCTGTGCCAGTGGGGAGTCTTTTGGGGACCTGGAGAGCCAGGGAGCAACCAGCCCCAGACCGACTGTGATCTCTGTATCCTCTTAAGGGAAATTGCACTTTACTGTGTGTATTTGTTATCTTTTCCTCATATATGAGACGCCCTCTATGGTGTTAGCGGTGAGGATTGAGGCTCCTTGATTGCTGGACCAGGGCATGGGCATCACGTATTAATTGTTTGGCAGTGGTGGGATATCCACATCACATATTAATTAGTTGGCAAATGCTAATTGGCTTGTATTGGTGTGGGTAGAGTGAATCCTGTAGCTTGTGCACAGTGAGCTTTGAAGGTATTTTTGTAGTCTAAAACAGCCACATAGTGAATACTCAAGTGTTCAGATCACAATTGTTTTATTTCTTTTGTTAGCTTAGTAAGTCAGGGTGAGCAGGCAGCATGTCAGCAGAGGAGTTTGGAAAGCTGACTAGGAGCCAGCTGGTGGAGATGTGTCAAGCAAGGGTACTGGTGCATGGAAACCTGACTAAGGCAGACCTGATTGCAGCCCTAGTTACAGCTGCATCAGAAAACAGCAACCAGGAGGACAATCAGACTGGCAGTGGAGATTTAATACTCTTGGAGAATGGACAGCTCAACCTTTCTGCAATGGACTTAAAAATCCATCTGGAGCTAAAGAGACTTGAGTTGGAGGCCAGGTGTGTGGAATTAGAACCAGCTGAGAGACTGTGGTGTCTTGAAAGTGAGGAGAATGAGAAACTGCTATGCCTAGAAGCCAAGGAAAAAGAGAAGCAAAGGCAGCATGAGAAGGAGATGCTGACTCTTCGCCAGAGTCATGGAGGTAATGGGGAAGGGAGTAACTGAACCCCAGAAGCACAAAAGGTCAGTACATTTCTTCTGCAGTTTAAAGAGTGGGATAATTTTGATAATTTCATTCATGTTTTTGAGAGGGTATATAAACAGTATGAAGTAGACCAAGAGCTTTGGGTATGGTTGCGGACCCCCTTACTCCATGGTAAAGCTGTAACTGTATTATTTAAAATGTCTGATGTTGCATGTTTTGATTATACTGCTGTACACATTGCCTATTAGAGTTTTTTAAGCTAACACCTGAAACGTATAGGAAAATTTTTTGTGAGCATAGACGCAAGGCAGATGAAAGTGTGTGTGAATATATTGCTGAATTGAGCACTTATTTCCATAGGTGGGTGAGTGGATGTCAGGTCACCACTTTTGAAGGGCTGGCAGACCTTTTGGTGAGGGAACAAGCCATTAGCAATTTGCCTGAGGACATGAGGATCTGGTTAGCTGATAAACAATGTGCTACTTCAGATGTGTTGTGGAAGAAGGAGACCTATACCTGGCAAGTAGGGCAGCCCTGCACCAGAAAGGGACCCCCAGTACTGATCATGGGTCTAAAGGAACGTATGGTGGGCAACACAGACTGTCTCAACAGAATCTTCCAGTAGCAGGGGAAGCCACTAGACCAGGTACATGTCCAGGACCTAGGGTTAAATGTTTTGAATGCAACCAGTGGGGCCATGTGGCATACAGGTGTCCACGGAGGCAAGGTGGGGTACAAAAGGTGAGGGACCCAGTAAGTAGGAAAGACAAAATGCCAATAGTAGGTTGTCTTTAGAAAACAGGGGTACTAAACTATCATCCTGCAGATGTCCTGAGACTGAAGGATTTGGATGAGGCAGTACAATGTGCTTATGCAGTTACATGCAGTCAGGCTAGGAGACAAGCATGTGGGTCTGGTAGCCTGGGGGAGACCCAGACAGACTGCATACTTGCAGCCAGAACTGGTGAGGTGGTTACTTCAGGGAGGGAGCTACTCTGTAACAGTGAGACTGAAGGTGAGCCACAGCTGCTTGTGGGTTCTGATGTTCCCTTGGAGAGAGTGACTGCAAAGGTAAAGGTGAGTAGTAGTACCCCAGCTGACAGTGAGGCACCACTATCAGAGGATGCCTGACTTCCTGTGGAAGAGGAGCTGAGAAAGGTTACAAGGAGAGAGTTGAGACAAGCTCAGCTCTCAGACCCTACATTGCAAGGCCTGAGGCAGGTAGCTAGGGAGGCACCTCATTCTCAAAGAAAGGGGGACTCTGTATACTGGGACAAAGGATTACTATACAGACAGTGGACCCCTAAAGGAGGGCTAGAAGGTGAGACAGTACAGCAGTTGGTAGCGCTTAGAGCCTACCTTCTGGTGCTTCTCGCCATAGCCCATGATATTCCCTTTGCAGGTCATATGGGCATAAAACGTACAAAGAGGAATATTATGCAGAACTTCTATTGGCCTGGAATTTCCAGAGCTGTAACAGGGTATTGCAGGACCTGTGAGCAGTGCCAAAAGGTAGGCAATGCCGGAGACAAGGTGAGAGTTCCTTTGATGCCTTTGCCTTTGATTGAGAAGCCATTTCAGAGGGTAGCTATGGATATTGTGGGTCCTCTAAGTACCCCAAGTTCCACAGGAAAAAAGTATCTCCTAGTGGTAGTGGATTATGCTACACAATATCCTGAGGCAGTGGCTTTGTCCTCCATTGAGGCAGAGAAAGTGGCAAATGCTTTGTTAGAGAGTTTTAGCAGGGTAGGTTTCCCAAAAGAAATACTGACTGACAGAGGTGCCAATTTCATGTCAGACCTGCTGACTTGTCTGTGGAAGTCCTGTGGGGTGAAGCACATGAAGACCACACCATACCATCCCCAGACTAATGGTTTTGTTGAGAGGTTAAACTCTACAATCAAGTCCATGCTATGGGCATTTGCAGATCTGTTTAAGAGGGAGTGGGACAAATATTTTTCCTATCTGTTGTCAGCTTACAGAGAGGTTCCCCAGCACCCTTTGAGTTGCTGTATGGGCATAGGGTGAGGGGACCTCTAGATTTAATTTGAGATAAGTCGTAAGGTGAGTGCGAGTCTCACAAGGAGTCCATTGTGGCATATGTCCTAAACCTCCAGACAGGAGAACCTGGCAGAAAGCCAACAACAGAAAAAAGGTGTGGTATGACAGGAATTCTCAAGCTAGAGAGTATGCTATGGGGCAGAAGGTAATGGTTCTCATTCCTGTCAGACACAACAAGCTGCAAGCAGCTTGGGAGGGCCCTACAAGGTGGTAAGAAAGTTAAGTGATGTTAACTACATGATGGAACTGCTAGGCAGAAGGCAGGGGCACAAACTGTACCATGTTAACATGATGAAACCTTACCATGATAGGGAGGCCCTTGTGCTGAGCATTTGCAGTGGATTGCAGGAGGACTCTGATGGAGATCTGGGACTGATCTCCTCAGTGAGGCTCGGGCTGACACCTCAGTGGAAGGGGTAGCCATGTCCCAGCAGCTATCTCCTACTCAGGTTCGAGAAATCCGAGCAGTGTTGCAGGACTTTGGGGACATGTTCACTGGGAAACCAGGGTCACCCACCTGGTGCAGTATCAGGTGGATAAAGGACCCCAAAGGCCTATTAGGCAGGCCCCTTATAGAGTGCCTGAGAGAATCAAACTGACTCTGAGGGAGGAGGTACAGGAAATGTTGGAACTAGGGGTGATTCAATAGTCCAACAGTCTCTGGGCTTCCCCAGTGGTGTTGGTGCCAAAGAAGGATGGCAGCACCAGGTTCTGTGTGGACTACAGGAAATTAAAAAGTCACACCAAGGCAGATGCTTACCCTATGCCTAGGACAGGCGAGGCCCTAGATCAGCTGGGTGGGGCTAAGTATCATACAACCATTGATCTTACCAAGGTTTACTGGCAGGTGCCCTTGACTCCCAATGGTCGAGAGAAATCAGCCTTTGTGACTCCTTTTGGCTAGCATGAGTTCACAAAGATGCCCTTTGGGATGAAGAATGCCCCAGCAACTTTCTAGAGGCTGGTAGATCACATCCTAGTAGGAGCAGGAGGGTTTGTGCTTGCTTACCTAGATGATATTGCCATCTACAGCCATTCCTGGCCAGAGCACCTTCAGCATGTCAGGGAGCTGCTGGGCAGACTACAGAGGGCAGGATTGACCATTAAGCCGAGCAAATGTCAGGTGGGTGTGGCAGAGGTCTCCTACCTAGGACATAGAGTGTGGGGGGGTGGTAAGATAAGGCCAGAACCTGCCAAAGTGGAAGCCATTCAGTCATGGCCTGCACCTGTTACCAAAAAGTAGGTGATGGCATTTTTAGGGACAGCAGGGTACTACAGAAAGTTCATCCCCAATTATAGTACCATAGCTGCTCCCCTCACGGACCTGACAAGGAAGAATAGGCCAGATAAGGTAGTGTGGACCCCAGCATGTGAGCAGGCATTCCAGACGCTTAAAGAAGCTTTGGGAGGACCCCCTGTGTTAGCCAGTCCAGATTACAGCAAATAATTTTTTGTGCAGGTGGATGCTTTGAACCATGGGGTGGGGGATGTACTTAGCCAGATTTCTTCAGATGGGGAAGAGCACCCAGTGGTTTATCTCAGTCATAGGCTCCAACACAGGGAGGAATGCTATGCAGCTGTAGAAAAAGAATGTCTAGCTATAGCGTGGGCACTGCAAAAACTTCAGCCTTATCTGTATGGAAGAAAATTCACTGTTATGACAGATCAAAATCCCCTAACATGGTTAAACAGAGCCAGCCAGCAAAATGCCAGGTTGCTAAGATGGAGCCTAGGCTTTCAAGCATATGATGTATCAGTGCAGCACTGCATTGGGATTAGCAATGCCAATGCAGATGGGCTCTCAAGACAGGGAATGGGGTAAGGAATACTCAAATAGACCCAACTCTCTCTCTCTCAAGCACCATTTCTCAAGGGTCACTTGAAAAACCAACTTGAGTTCTCCGGGAAGGGGGGGATGTGAAGACTGGTAGAGATGGGTGAAGTCTGCCAGCCTAGTCAAATAGAATTTGGTACATAATTCTGTCCTTTGTAAATATGAATGTTGAAATACAGGCTTGTTTTCTTAAATGAAAGAATATGCTGTGAAATGCTGAACTCAAAACAATGTAGCAATATTGCCCTCTGCTGTAAAGAAAGCCAAGTCAAGCGTTTCTTGTCTGGCCTTTGAAATTGAAATTATTGCATGATTGTCTTTGATAGTTACAATTCGGCTCCTGCGGGCTAGATGTAGGCTTCCTGCCTATTGTTCTAAGGCTAAAGTTAATGACCGGAATTTATATGTGGAATGTCCTTTATTGCTCTGGTTTCTGCCTAGGTGTAAAAGAATATAAATGCAGTTTCTGTCAGCCTGGGAACCCCAGGAAGGCGTAAAAGAATGATTTAATGTTTACCAGAGCTTCAATTTCAATTTAAACAGAGAGAACCAGAGATTATTAAGCATTTTTGTCTTGATCATCCAACTCACAGAACTATCTTGCTCATATGTAAGTTATCTTAGACTTGTGTTTTCTTTTAGAAATAGCTAGGGACGAGAAAGATTAGATTAAGTGCTTTTCTGTGATGTCAGAATGGTACTACTGATTTATTTTAAGTATTTTTGTGTGATCTCTGAACTCTTGACTAGCACTGTGCAGTAGAAAGTATTGTCTTGTGGTTTTAATTATTTATTATTAAATATTTTAAAACCTTTTAACTGTGGCTGGTTTGTGTAGAGATAATTTAAGCTCTAGAGTACATTGCATATTTATAGAGTTTACTGTCCAAGTCACTCTAAATAAGCCTTGACTGTTTAGTCACAACTACTAATTGGATAATAATATTGCACAGTAATAATTGAACACCCTTTTAAGGGCCTTTTAGTAGCTGATGAGTATTAGTGGGTGGTCGCAAGTGGAACTACCTTATAGTCTGGGAGAAAGGGGCACAGCTGGAGAAACTGTGCCAGCCTTCCCCAGGAATGTCTGTGTGGTTGTATAAACTCTTCTCAAAGTGCATGTGTGCGTGTGTGTGTGTGTGTGTGTGTGTGTGTGTGTGTGTGTGTGTGTGTGTGTGTGTGTGTGTGTGTGTGTGTGTGTGTGTGTGTGTGTGTGTGTGTGTGTGTGTGTGTGTGTGTGTCAGCTACTTGGGCAGGGGCACGAAGCACTGGTTGGACAGAGAGGGTACTAGAGGTTTTAGCTTGCCCACTAGGCTGAGATCTGGACCCTATAGCTGTGCCAGTGGGGAGTCTTATTGGGACTTGGAGATCAAGGGAGCGACCAGCCCCGGACTGACTGTGATCTCTGTGAACTCTTAAGGGAAATTGCACTTTACTGTGTGTATTTGTTATCCTTACCTCATATATGAGACGCCCTCTCTGGTGTTAGTGGTGAGGATTGAGGCTCCTTGATTGCTGGGCCAGGGCATGAGCATCACAGTGGGCTGTATATGACAATCCTGGTTTGAGTTTGTGTTTGTGTTTTCATACACAATCATCATGACTGGCCTTAAAAGCAGACAAAGTAACACTTTGCTTGTTCTGCTATGATAACTTATTCCCTAGGCTTGGAATACATTGAGTTTGGAAATTATTCCTCCAGTGAGTCTTGTTTATTTGTTGGAATAAATTTTGATCACATGTATAGTGTTTGCAGAGTCATTAGCTTTGTGATATAATCTTCTTCTTCTTTTGGCTTTTCCCGGGTTAGGAGTCACCACAGCGGATCACCTCCCACTCTTGATTGGCAGTGGAGTTTTATGGTGTTGAGTTGCCAGCCTGGCGCCCAACATTCCACAGAAGACACACACACACACACACACACACACACACACACACACACACACACACACACACGCACACCTAGGGCCAATTTAGAGTGTCCAATCCACCTACAGCATGTCTTTGGCATGTGGGAGGAAACTGGAGCACTCAGAAGAAACCCATGGGACGACACACAGAAGGCACCCCAGCTGAGGATCGAACCAGAGAGCCTCTTGCTGTGAGGCAGCAACGCAAACCGCTGCACCACCACGGCTGTCCTATCTGGGAAGACTGCACTAATGGACCAAAAAAAATGAAGTATGAAAAGCTGCATTATTCACATATTTCCATGCTTATAACACAATTATTACTATTTCTGAAAGTTTATTTTTATTTACTTATTTGCTAAACCAAGTGGGCAAATGCTTGCAAATCACTTCCAACCATACCTCAGAGCTTTGTGATATAATAGAAGGTCTGAGGTGACTTTCCTTTTGCTTTACAAGCCAATAAAGACTCAATCTAATCTGACCTTCTATTATAGCTTTGTGATATAATAGAAGGTCAAATAAGACTGAGTCTTTATTGGCTTGAAAAGCAAAAGGAAAGTCACCTAAGAGCAGCAAGAAATCTATCAAGTACAGGTAATGTTATTTTAATATACCAAGACATTTGATGGAGATAGCTGAGAATGGAGCCATATGTTATTGTTGACAGGATATTTCCTTTTGGCATTTATCTTTAATATTAATGGAATATAGCAGCCAGCAATCTATAGCAGATGGATACAGAAGCTCTGTATGTATGAGTATGCATTTGTGTTAGTGCATGCATGTGTGTGTGTGTGTGTGTGTGTGTGTGTGTGTGTGCGCGCGCATAAAATATGATTTTTTTTTATTATTTCAGTTCTTGTTCTCCAATGAAATATGCAGCTCCATAAAACAGTTTTATTATCACCACAATGACCAGAAATACAGCAGTTATCTTGATTGATGTTCTGCTACTCCATGATTTGTAAAACTTTTAGTAAGGACTAGTGTATTCCATATTAATTATGCGTGGCTTGCCTTTAAGATATTTCACTGTCTGTAGCATCCGGATAGTTAGCAGTTATGTCACTGGCATCCAATTTCATGTGTTTTCTTTTCCCCATTTTAAAAGTAAGCATCATTACCCCTTTATCCATCACTCTTTTATTCCCTGCTCAAATCCCTCATTCATAACTTCTACTACTGCATACATTTGTTTACCCATCATATTTTGTTAATATCTATACTATTGCTTATCCATATTTACATTAGTAATGCTTCATCCAACTCAAATCTACTTATCCTTTTATCTAACTTACATATTGTTGCCCTACTAGACTTTCAAACACTCCATTTCATTTTCCTTTTTATCTCATTTGTATCATATATTTCCTCTCACACACTCATCTACAAATATCATAATCGTACGCTTGGTTCTAAAGTTTATTACCTACCTAATCCATCATCTATGTAAATTGTCCTTCATCTTCCTTGATTTTCCAAAAATAGTGACACCTCCTCCCTTTTCCCTTACAAAAAATATTTCTGCCTTTTTATCAAACCTTTTATTTGTTGTTTCCCAACTTTTATTATACAGGAATTTTTCCTCATATAAACGTCTTTCTCTGGTGTCTACCAAGCTTTTCCATAATTCCGCATGCTACTTATATATCACCTCTTTTCTTGTTCCTCAAATCAATTTCCATCTTCATATCTGCTTTTTTATATTTCACTTTCTACAATATTCAACAGAAAGAATGAGGTATATAAAAAGCCCTCATAGATCAATGGCCCTTCTATTAGACTTCCATTTCCCTTACTCACTCTTTTGCACTACTGTCTATGTTCATTGTGATCTTCCTCAACCCATATAGCCTCATTATTAAAAAAATACACCCCTCCCTTTCTCCACTGTACTTCTTTTAAACCCACTAACAAAATAACATAACCTAGATCTATCTGCAAATGTGTTGTTCTATATGTATACATAATTTCCTTCCCTAACTGTAATCGTTCATATTTCATCATAGCCATGCACATCTTTGCATCTTGATTTATTTCCTGTTTTCTTAGATTACAGTTGTCCATTTTAAATACTACTGATTTCCTCAAACATACCCTCCTCCCTGTCTTTAATCTTAGTGTAGTTATGTACGCCTTCTCCACATATCCAACATCCCACAGCAAGTATCTCCCAGGGATAAATAATGTAATGTCTAGCAGCTTCAGCTGTTGATTTCTATACAACATTCATATGCTTGAACAGAGTTACTTACCAAAACTCCACACAATTTTCTTTTCCCACATTTCCATTTCTTCTTTTCGTACCTTATCTAAAATTTAATATCTTCTAAATGTATATGAGCTATTTGCTCTTAATATAATTTCAGCACCATTGAACATATTAATCTACCATTTATGCCGTTACCATTTACTGCAGCAACATTCAAGTTAACCCCTCCCCTTCTTTTCAGCTTTCTTTTGCTGCATCAGAAATGTTCTTCACCTTACCTTGTTTCCAATATTAATATTCAATTCCTCCTGCTTTTCCTGCTTCTCCTCACTTTCCCCTTAGTTTAAAATGTTTATGCATATTTTGTATTTACACATTGTGCATTATTTTTCTTTGTTCTTTCTTCATTAAATACAACACATTCATGTTTCTGCTTTATTCTTTTCCGCCACATACAGCTCATGTATAACATTATATCAAGGCCAACATTACCTTCTGCACTGGACTTCCACATTTTTTTCACTATATTCAGCAGTTTGAAGCAATAATTCACAGTCAAACTGAAAGTGTTTCTCTCCCAGACATTTTCTGCAAGTCATTCTAAAGTTCTTGATTAAACATCCAGTATCTCCATGCTGTGAGCAATTTGTTTATTGTTTGTTTTTTTTTTTTTTTTTTAAGACAATCCCGTATCCATTCATTTAACAAAACAACACTGGACAAATGTTCCACTTTGCCATCAACTACAACAAAATTAACCCAAATTCTCATAAACTCCTTTCCATAAATGTCTCTCATCATTTTTTTTTCAAAAACAGTCTGGCATTTCAATTCAGAATATTCCCTTCATTCTTGACCAGCCACCAATATACTACACTTGATTAGCCAAAAGGCCAAGAAGGGATATGAAGTCTTCAACTGCATCTCAAGTTTTGACTGAAAAAAGCAAATTCTCAGTGGTATGCAAATCTTCCATAGCTCATACAAAGATAATTTTGTTACACTCAAATCTTTTCTGTCAATGTAAAAGTCTCAGATGCTATTTCACAGAAGGACTTAAAGGGATTAGAGTCCCTACATCTGTGACGAAAAGCCTAATTGAAGTACTAGAGAATCCCAACCACCATATCTGTTAATAGAATCTCTGTTTCTGCTATGAATTCTTGCTACAAGCCATCTTCTTTCTTTCTTTACACCCTGTTCCTTATTCTACCCCTCCCTGTCTGCAGAATCAGTAGCTGCATATGGTTTGTTGTTTGCTTTTGTTGTTGTTTACTGCACAGCTTTTGCATTTTTTTTCCTGTGACATGACCCTTCACTATTGCTAGTAACATCTTTTTAGATCTGTCTTCTCTTGTGTGCCTGAAAAAATGTCCATCACTATGCCAGCACTCAATGCATCTGGTTCCTGTCTATTATCAGTTGGTCTATTAGGAAAGCATTTCTTACCTGGGTCTGGCCTAGATAAATCCAGCTGAACACCCAACTCTTTTTCATCCATCATTTTCTGTCAAGCAACATTCTCCAGATCTCCTTGCTGAAGAAAGATAATTCTAAACTTCAGAAACTCCAGATCTATAGATTTTGTAACATCCAGAAGTATAGCAACATTTACAGACTCTCCAGTTTCAAACTTTTCAATCCTCTTTTTCTTTTTGCATTTTTGTATCCTCAAATTGTCCTCTCACTCCTCCATGACTTTCTCTCTTCTTGTAGCAGCTTTTTTTACCCCACCCACCAGAAAGTTCCCTGGTGTCCTGGCAACATTTTTTCGGGTTAGTATAAATACCACCTTGGTTCTCCCTTGAAACGAGGCAATTAGCCTTATGGGACTAACTTAGTCAACAAACAATGAATAAATCAACAAAATTTAAAAAAGGTCAATAAATCTTAACAGTCTTAACAGCAGTATTTTAACCTATCTCGTTATTGTGGCATAGCATCATAGTAGCAGTGTGTGTGCACGCAGGTGTGTGTGTGTGTGTGTGTGTGTGTGTGTGTGTGTGTGTGTGTGTGTGTGTGTGTGTGTGTGTGTGTGTGTGTGCGCATGTGTGTGTTTGTGTGCACATGCATGCATGCATTCTAACATGGGCCAGTACATTTCTGTGGATTTATGTTCTTCTTTCTGACTTTGTCATTGGATTTGCATTGGATAGAAAATCTCTCAATTTATTTGTTCAAGAGTCATGGATAAAGCCAAAACAATGATCAGGGACAAAGGCCAAAGACAAGGTATAATTCTTTTAAATAATATTCTCATTCAGTTTGAAAGTTAATAGAACAAAGCATTTTGAATATGAATTTTGTAATTAAGAGCATGAAATTCTAATGTCTGGCATTTTTCACTGACTGCATTCCTTAGTTATTGACCAGAAAATAAAAAATTTTACAAGAGACACATCAGAATTTGCAGAAAAAGTCTGCAAGATTCTAGAAATCAGGACAATTGAGAGGACTGTGGGTTACCTACACAACCTGCATTATACAAGTATGCAATGAAAGAGGCAGGAGACTTCAGCTGTGGTCTTCTGAAACTCTAATGCACATTGCAGCTGTTTGTTCATATAGGTTCATAGGTAGGTACTAGGCTATCGGCCTGAGGGCCAAAGCAAGCCTAGCCAACAGTGTATTGGCTTTTGCCACCCATGTATTGTTAAACTCCTGCCCCTCTATCGAGCAGTGCCCCAGACATAATCTCAGGGGTGAATTTCCTACCATCCATCCACTTATCAAGGTTTGTCTTAAATAGTGCTAATGATGAGCTCTGCTTGATGTGGATGGGAATTTTGTTCCAGAGCATGGGAAGTCTCTGGGACAAGAATCTGTCCCTCCAGCATGTCCTATTTATTGTTGTGGTGAGGTTTAGGTACCTAGAGCATGTAGCTCGGGGAGATTGGGATTTCTTTAAGTGGAGCACGTCTAACAATTCCGGGTTTGATATAGCTTTGTATGTCAGACAGAGGTCTCCTTGGAGTAAGTGGTATGCGACCAAGTAGAGTTTGAGTGTCTTGAAAAAAAGAGACTGAGATCCCTTGAGCAGGTGTTTATACTACCACTGGGCATGTAGATTTGTCCTTTATGGTGTATGTAAGAAGCTCTAGTATATAAGGTGGTATTTAACCAGTATAATCTAAATCTCATATTTCAGAAGAGTTCCATAAATGTTTAACAGATACAAAACTTTTACTTCAAGACCTAACATGCTCATTCTTTCTGAAATGACATGGTGTGCAATCCTGTGTTTGCACTGTATGTAATGTATATCTCTTCCACAGCTCTCAAACCTGGATCTCCTCAGTCCTTCAGATCATGCTTTCAATCATCCATGGTTATCCTCTTGACAGGTGTACTACATCGGATTGTACCTGATGTTTGCTATTCATAGGTTCATAGGTTGGTACTAGGCTATCGGCCCCAGGGCCTCTACAAGCCTAGCCATAACAATTCCCTGGCTATTTCTTCCCACACTATTTACTTTCCTGGACCCCTGTTTAGCAGGGTGACAGATGTGATCCTCGGGGTGAATTTCCTATCTCCCATCCAATCATCAAGGTTCCTTTTGAAGAGGGCCAAAGAGGCACTCTGCTTGACATGTATGGGCAGTCTTTTCCAGAGTCTGGGGAGACTCTGGGTCAGGAACCTATCCCTCCAGCATGTTTTGTTCATTGTGATAACACAGTTTAGATCCCTGGAGCATGTGTCTCTGAGGGATTGGGATTTCTTTAAGTGTAGCATGTCCAACAGTTCTGGGTTTGACATGGCTTTGTATGTTAAGCAGAGATCGACAGAGTATAGGTGGAGTTTTTTTAGATGGTCAGCATAGGGCAGCTGCTTTAGGCCTGTGATTCTTTTAGTGAGGTATTTCTGTGGCCTTTCCAGTTGTTGCAGATGTCTTGAGAGGTACATACCAAATGGGGTGCTGTATTCTATAATGGGTCTAATGAGGGATGAGTACAGTGGGACAATGACCTCCTTTTTTCTGGATGAAAAGCCCTTAATGATGAGGTGTGCCACATAGAATGATTTCCTGACTGTTGTGGTGATGTGGTTATCGAAGGTGAGACCACTGTCCACCTGTGTCCCTAAGTCCCTTATCACACTTTCGGTGTTTAGTGTACTGCCACTTATGTGGTAATTCATGGGTACATGTTTTTTCCCAAAGGGAATAACAATACATTTCTTGGCATTGAGCTTGAGCCCATGGCTCTGGCACCAAGCATCTGTTTCTGTAAGGCCCTTTTGTAGAATATCCACATCATTTGGGGATTTTATAATGGCTCCCAGTTTGCAGTCATCTGTGAACTTTGTTAGCCAGAGTCCCTTAGTGTTGGCCTGTACTTCAGAGAAGTAGATGCCAAACAAGAGCAGTCTCAGTACTGAACCTTGAGGTACTCCACCTATCACTTGTCTGGAGCTGGATTTGGAGTCGGCTACTTTTACAGTGTGGGCTCTGTCAAGTTGCCAGTTGGCAACCCATCGAGTGACGTAGGGATTAATGTTAATGTTAATGTAATGTTAATGTAAGTTTATCTATGATTCCAGAGTGGGGGATGGTATTGAAGGCCTTGGAGAGGTCCAGAAAGGCTGTGTGGACCACCTTACCCTTGTCCATGGCTCTGGAGACTGATTCAAGGAAGTCAATCAGGTTCAGGAGACAAGATCGGCCCTTCACAAACCCAAACTGAGTGGGTTCCAATGTTTTAAGGTTGCCAATGTCTTTGTTTATAAGTTCCATTATAATACATTCCATGGCCTTGCAGATTAGGCTTGTCAGACTGAAGGGGCGGTAGTTCCCTGGATCCAAGGCGGATCCCCCCTTGTGGAGTGGGATAACTGTAGCTGTGCGCCACTCAGTGGGCATTGAGCCTGAGATGAGGCTATGATTAAACATAGCACTTAGGTGAGGTGCCAGTTCATTTTGTAGTTCATGTAGTACACAGCCTGGGATGTCGTCTGGTCCCATGGATGTTGTATTCTTAGCTTTGGAGAATGCGCTTGTTACCTGTGTGGCCGCTATTACCAGAATTTGGCAGTCTTTCAGTACTGAGATGGGCCATTTAGAGTGTGAGAGGGGGGGTGAAGTTTGCACTGAATTGATCTGCCAGGATATTGGCAATATCCTTGGCATCAGTATATTTAATGCCATTCTGCTGTAGCTCAGAGCAGATCTGAGCATCGCCATTGTGGTTGTCTTTGGAATATTTAGCAATTTTGTTTTCGTAACTAGCTTTGGAGTATTTTATGAGGGATCGAAGCTTCTTGCTGAGGCTGGTAAGGGAGTTTTTTTTGCATCCTGGGATTTTCCTCTTTTCTGCAACTGTTTCTTCCTTTTGTTGTAAAGTTTGTTTATAGCAAGGGAGCACCAGGCTGGCTTCCTTTTTTTGGAGGAGAGTGTCTTCGTTCTATTGGGGCTGGCACGATTCATGCATGAGTGGATGTGCTCTTACAGTGCCTTAGTGTAGGATTCAGCAGTCGAACTTTCAGTTCCCGTCTGCATGGGTGTCATGAAGTTTGTCACTTCTGACTTGAGTAGCATGAAGTTGGCTTTGGAGAAGTTTTTTACAGAGCTTTCCTTACTGGGGGGTGGGGGTGGGATGTAGATGTCACGGGTGATTAGCTTATGGTCAGACCTGACCAACGAAGGGGTGACCATAGGTGTGGAGCATCGATTTCTCATGTTGGTAATAACCAGGTCTAAGATATTGAAGCCCCTGATGAGACTAAGGATTAGTTGATTCAGGGCATTGGAATTTACGAATTCCAAGAACCGTTGGGCAAAAGTGTTGGTACACAAGTAGTTTTCCCAGTTAATGGCAGGGTAGTTGAAATCACCCAGTATTAGGGTGTTAGGTTGTATCTTAATATTTTCCAATATGTTTAGAAAGGTGTAGTGAGATTCTTGGGGCATGGTGGGGGATCTGTAGCAAGCTACAGTTTGGATTGCAGTCTTACCCAGTATTAGTTGCACCTAGAGAATTTCAGACGCATTGTGTTGGGCACCTAGTCTGATGTTATGAAGATCCTTGGTGAATATGGACACTCCTCCACCTTTAATGTTTTGGTCCTGGTTTGATGGCCGAAATGTGTGGTAAGAGTTGTAGCCTGGTATTGCAGGGATGCTCTCTGTAACCTTGAACCAGGTCTCAGTTACTGCACAGATATCGATGTTCTCCATTTTTAAGAGTGCATTTTGAGGTTTAGACTTCTAGCATTGAGTAGCATTACCTTCAGATTTTGCATGCTTGTACCTGTTATGGTGGTGGTTTTGTCCTTTGAGAACTTTGCGTAAAAAAGGCACTATAGGGGTTGCAAGAGCCTTAGCCAGTAACCTGAATCCCAGGGGCGACAGGTGCAGACCATCTCTGGCAAAGCATCATGGTCTGTCGATCATGTTGTCCCAGGCAGAGAGATACTGGATCCGCTTTGAATGACACCAGAAGCTTAGCCAATTGTTGAAGTCAGTCATTTTGTCCTTATACTGTGGTATCATTCTGGGCAAAAGCAGGATGCTACTCAGGGCTAGGGTCATACCTGCCTGGGCCACATGATCCGAGAGCTCTTCTATGTCTCTTTTCATGTAGTCCAAGGAGGTATGTCTCAATTCATTCACTGCAACATGGACAATGACAGAGTCATATTTGTACTTATTGTGGAGTGACTTGAGTGCATGGGTTATGTGGTGGATCCTGACACCCGACAGGCAGCCGACTGTAATTTTCTCCTTGTTCAGCCTTGTGAGTGGGACATCAGTATGCCTGATGGTTTACTATCAAATTTTCAAATGTAACTCCTAAAAACAACAAATGGAGAAAAAAATCACACTGGAACAAAATTGAATTTCCTTTGGGAATTTGTCTAAGGAAGTTTACTCATTTCAGTAAACGAAAGCGCTTACTAAAATATTAATTTTGTTCCAGTGTGATTTTTTTCTCCATTTGTTGTTTTTACTAGTTTCTTTTTGAATTCATTTGTTTGAATGTAACTCCGTCGACTGCACTTTTGTTGAACCAGAAGGTTGAACACGGCAATGTCGAACTCCAAAATCCAACCTAGGAATGGGTTTTAACATGGGTCAAGATAGGTGTTCACTGCTATTGCTGAACTACAAAACTCGCCCCTATCTCAACCCATGTTAAAACTCGTTATTAGGTTGGCTTTTGGAGTTCGACATTACCATTTTCGACTTTCTGTGTTTGATAAAAGTGCAGTCGACAGAGTTACATTCGAAAATTTGATAGTAAACCATGCCGGACTATAGACTAAAGTGTTGGTTACGTTGTCTTGCCTTAGGGGCTGTTGTTGGGTGACACACTGGTGTTGTGAGCTATGTGACACTTTGGTTGTGATTGGTGTTTATTTGCATTTCAGCTTTGGAGATCCTTGCTTGGGCAAGTTACTGTTAAGGGCCTCCACATATGCGGGTTTAGTGTTGCTATGTCTGGATGTTGGAGATGTGGGTTTAGTAGGGTTATGTGTTGCTTGAGGTGTAGTGTGGGTGTTAACCTTCTCCTCTCGACTGTCTAGCACAATCTTGGGTGGAGAGAGCTTTGCTTCCAGTTTAGTTATGTAAGTGCATCTCTCGCAGGTTGTAGTGTTGGGTGATAGGAGGAGAGGGTTGTGTGTGTCTGTGTACATGAGGCAATTGCTGCATTGCCCCAGTATGCCCAGATTCACAATGTGGGACAGGAGAAATCACCGCAAGCTGACCCTTGGACATGCCTGGTTTGGTGCTTTTTTTTTTGTAAAGTACAAGAGCTGTTTTCCCTTACCATAGCAAGTTACTTTGCAGTTATAGGCTGTTTAGTGCCTACGATTAATTTCTCTTTATTAACAAGGAGAGTTAAGTGCTTGTATCAGTTTAAGACTTCCTAGTTTTTTCCAGCAGATTTTAAAGCAAGTGCTAGTCACAGGGATGCTTAAAGGTAAGATGAAAAAAAATGGTTTATCCTAAACACTGCAATGTGCAGTCAAGGAGTTAGATGTGAAAATAGGTAACTTAACGTTTTACCTGTCTAAAAAGTTAAGTTTTAGTGGAGAGTCACTGTTTGTAAAACAGCAAGATAGATTGAAAGGGGGTGGTCACTTTTGTATTCTGGTACTATGGAATACAGTAAAATGGCCAATAAATTTCAATAGTTGAAAGAGAGTGACTTCACAAAATGATAATTTTATGTTTACTCACACAAGCCATTAAAAACAGAGAGGAAATGAGATATATGGTCAAATTAACATAAGGGGAAGGCAACTAGAAAGACAGTGGTGTTTAAGAACACTACAGTAACCACGTGGGAGGGTGGAGAAAAATCTTTCTATCACTGACCTATTGCACATGTGCCTTTATGAATAAATGTTAAGCTCTACCCCCCTCCCTTTGCCTCATTCAAACTTTTTACTTTGCAGTTTCCATCTAGGGTCTTGCTCCAAATTATATTTTTTGTGTGTCACACTTTCTAGAACTTGTCTTGCATCTGCACTCAAGAAATGTCATAAAGTCTCTTATATTTGGTTTGTTCTATACATGTAGGTTCCCAACCAGTTGATTTACTACAGACAGTATAATTCTGTAGTTAAAATACTGCTCTTTCTTCTTGAAGCCTTTGCCCTGTTTCCAGAATGTAAATTCTCTTTCAAGATTGTTTAGATTTATCTCTTTTAGATCCTAAAAACATTTTATTCTCATTTATTGCATCTTTTTTTAGTAATTAATTTGCTTGTTTTGATTTATTTATTTACTCTATGATAGGTGGACTAGTCCAAACACCTTTTTCAGCCATGACTCGAGCTTATAGGCAATAAACAGTGCAAGTAAATTTAAGTTATACACTTCAAATATGATAGATTCTTAGGTTTAAATAGTTGATAAAATTTAGAAAATTCATATATGTTTTTGTAAAGTAGAATGTTATTCAGTTCTTATGCATTTCTAATAAAGTAGCAAGTGTTTTTAGGTTTCTCAGGAGATTTTGCATCCTGTGTTAAACATTAAAGTACCCATCACTGAGTCATCTTTGCACTTTTGTCTCCTGTTTATCAGAAAAATCCATATTGTTACTCAACCATTGTTCTGCCAAAAGGTTTCTGGTATGACTAAAAGGAATTACATTCTACCAAAGGAACTGTACATTAAATGAATGCATTTTTATGCTGCACAAAACAAGCGGTTCAGTTTTCCAAACTAAAACTCAGAACAGATATACCATAATACATTCATGAGTACTTGTTTTAAATGTTTACTATAATTTACCAGCATTGAATACAATTGGATGTACGCAGTCTCCCAAAATACATTAATTAACTTGTCAGATTTATTTCTGGCTGTGTGTGTGCATATTTTAAAATCTGCAGTAAATATTCCTGTGTGCATTAAAACAAATAAAACAGCATTAATGCTATCAAGTAGAAAATATCCATCTTAATCCTTAGCAAGTGCTATCAGAATTTTGAAGATAAAACTAAGCTTTCCAAAATATTTTGTATTTACATTTTAAATAAGTAAATATATGTAAAATCAGTGGATTGATAGGTAAACCATTATGCCTTTCTGATTGTTTAGCTCAGTCGCATGCCTTCAGTTTAATAATCTCTGCAATGCATGCATATTTAAGCTGACAACCAGTTTCTTGACCCAAGCGCTATTGTTAAAAAAATGCTGGTCCATAACTGTCCATAGTTGTCTTTAAATACATTTGTGAGACAGCCTTCACAAACTGTTGAATGAACAGGAGCTGAATAGTTGTTACGATTATCTGTTAAGCTGACCAACAAATACTGTAATGGATATTTTATCAGGCAATATATCTTTATGTCGCACACCACGCAACCAACAAAATATTTTTTCTTATGAAATCAGAGTCAGATGTTTATGTGAAGTGCAATTCACAACCTTATAAAAATATACTAATTGACATGTTAGGAGATAACTGCTTTGGGGCAAACATGCTTGACAAATCATTATGCAATAGGTGAAAATAAAGAACTCATCCTAAGACTAAATGTTCAAATAAAGAGGCAAGGATTTATTTTTATATGAAGCATTGCAACCCCACCAGTGTGTGCTAGAGTTTCCACAACAGTCACACTGTGGACTTTTTAGAGCATTCTTTCCCTACAGTAGCTGATCCTGTATAGCTCCACATGCAATATAGCTGCCTTATGGCTATGTAAATGTTTTCCGTAATTTTTTTTTTCAACAGACAAATTCTGTCTTTCCTCATATTTCAATAAGTGCAATCACCTCTTACCGAGTGCATCCTAGCCAAGGTACAAAATGCCTTCTTGCTCCATTATAGTATATCAAGTCCTGTTTTGTCAGACCCAAAGCATTGTATATTAAACAGCAATAATTCAACAGGCTGCAAATACAAAATTCTACCTATAGAAACATAGCCAAAAGCTGCATGTCATCCTATTTTCAGTGACACTGTAGCTGAAATCGAAGGGGTTCTACCCTCACGCCCTTCATCTTTAGGTACTCTACCCTTAATGTTATATAAACTCAAAGAAAGGAGACCAAGGTTATGAAAACTCTTCTCTTCTGAGTAACCAAACCTCAGCACAGTCAGTGCAATTTAGAATTGACATTGCAAATTTGAACTTTAAAATGCACGGCACTTTTAAGTGCTGATCAAATAGTATGCACCAAACCATAGTGCTCTCTGCTTTATGGTTTGATTTTGCTTCTGTAGTGTAGATGATCTTGTTGACTTATTAAGGGTGTTAGGGTTATATATGTGTAAATTAAATTTAGCACTATTACAAATGAACTGACAATACGTCTGAAATTATATTTAGGTATTCGAGTAGATTTTACCCACCTATGCATCCAGCAATCAATCTATTTGAAAGAAAAGTGTGAAAAGGATGTTAGTCAAATGTTAAGTAAAATCTTGTTAATACAATTTAGAATATAGCATCAGAAGAGAGACTGCGGATGCAGAGGCTGATAGAGCTATTAGACTCATGAAGCAAGATAAAGGTGGAAGATTGGTTATTATGGAGACAGTTAATTACAACAACTGCATGAGTAATATTTGGAGTAATAATGAAAGTTATGGAATTTTATTTGAAAATGAAGTCATTTCAGGGTATACGAGAACTGATTATATGCTAGATTAATTGCTTAAAAAGGGGGTTATTACCCAAGATTAACTGAATTATTTTAAGCTGTCTTTCCTATTATTCCTCCCATTTTTAGAATGCTGAAGGTACATTCAGATTTAAATGATCTCCCACTTAGACCTATTGTGTCGGCAACAGGATCTAAAACAGAACAGTTAGCAAAGTACATATATGGCATTTTTAAAGTATTTTAGGAAAAGCTAAACATATACTAAAAGATTCATGGATTTTTTTTTTTAATCATTGTTGATAGCAATTACTTTTATTCCTGATTCTAGTTTAGTTACCATTGATGCTAAAATGTATTTTCATTTATTCTACACAATACTGTACTTGACAGGTTATTGATGTAATTGCCAACTACAGGAAGTTAATAAATACCGACATTAGAAATACTGCACTATTGATGGAAATAGTTTTGTAAAACAACTATATATTTTTCAAGGGTAAATATTTTCACCAGTAGACAGGAGTGGTGATGGGTATGGCATGTGCCCCCATTTTTGCAAGCACTGTCTGTTGGTATTGCAAGCTTACTTTTTATTCAAAGGTGAATATTTTAAGAACTGTATAACATATGGATTATGGGTGACATATTTATGATATGGAAAAATGACCTTCCTGCTTTGTATGATTTGCCATCATAGACAGATAGGTCTACACATTTTTTAACTTTACCTACAAATGTGATTATTCTGTGAATAATTATTTGGATGGTACTATAAGTAAGGATTTTGCATTAAATTGTTGGTAGTCCTGCATTTATAGGAAACATACTTATAGTAAAATATTATTAGATTATACTAGTTATAACCCTTTCCATATGAAAAAAGGTTTGATAAAAAACAGCTAGTAAGAATTTCTAGGTTAACTTCAATTGATAAGATTTTTTTTAACAAAGAAACAGCACATATTTGGTATATGATTTTAATAAGGTGATACTCAAATAAATTAATTGATAGGCATATTAAAGAGGTAAAACAAGGTAGGCTGTTCATCTGTCAACCACTGGTATATAGAGGGACTTGTGAGATGTTCAAATTGAGTACCAAGGATGATATTAACAATGGAGGCAACTAAGATGGTTTGAAACAAAATTGGATTATTTTTTATTCTTTGGCTATACCCTTCAATATAGTGGGAAACAAACCTAAGTTTATATACAAGAAGAACTTGAATTTTGAGGAAGTGTTTGAAAAGCCCATTGCGATGATGGAAAAAAACCTTCTGACATACAGAGATACACATAAATGTGCGAGATGTGCACAGTGCAAATACATAGATTACAATATCGAGGGTAAAAAGGTTCAGACTTTATTTGGTTCCTTCCCTTATGAATGATATTATTGTTGTACAGCTGGGATGGTATAGTTAGTCTGTTGCACAACTTGCCCTGCTTTCTATATTGGCAAAACATAGGATGCTTTAAAAACTAGAATATATCAGAACATTATTTTATTGCAAAAAGGGATGCCATTTTGTGGCATATTGATGCAAGTCACAAGGATGGTGAGTTGGTATTTACAATATTGGAGAAAGTAGGGCAAGATGAAAGGGATGGAGACTGAAAGAACAGACTTGAAGTCATATCATTATTGCTAACAGTTTACTGATGCAGCCAACCCACCTGGGTTGAATGATGTTATTAGTATTACTGGTATAGTGAGAAAAAAATCCACAACATTATATGAGTTTAGAGTGTTTGTAGATTAATTAATAAATGTTAAGAACAATACCATGCATCATATACGAATCGTTTATTAGTGGCGTTAACTTGTAGACTAAAGCTATTAGTGTGAGGGTGATATAACTTTTTGGCAACCAAGTTAATATTATTTATATTCTGAGTGATGTGTATGTTCTGATAAAAATCCACTGATAGAAGGACAAAAGCACTTAATGCTGGACCATAATAAAGGAGCTTTTCTGAAGTATTATGGTGTGACAGTATTTGGTGACTTTTGCACTTTCTTTTCATTTTATGCTTTTTTGGCTTTTAGAATGGTGGCATTTGGCGTGTTTGTGTTTTGTTTTATCTCTGTGAATCTCAGTAATACATGAATGTCCAAGGCACCTTCCACAAGTCGTTGGTCTCCTGCTTCAATTCACATAAAGTGCATCTTCAGGTACTTGCGCTTCTGCCTTAAGTAGGTATGTTTATCAACATGCCTGCACATTTATGTAGTCAGAGTGAATAACATCTATTGATTATATTTCCATATTGACATAGCACCATTCGTTATGCATTACCACTATGCCTGTCTGAAACCCGGCACTGTGAACACCACCATGAAACTTTTTAGGCTTATTACATTTTTCAGCTACAAAAGCATATCTGAATTTTAATTAATATTTTTCCTTTCATATTTATGAAAAAATGTTTTAAACACAAGGAAAAAGGTAGCATATTCAACTACCCGCAAAACATGGCTGTTCCCATTTGAGGGCCAAGACCATGTGTCCTATTTGTGCCCCTCTTAATGTGGACTGTATCAAAGTGGAGATACAGATAAACTGGACTGTATCAGAGTGGAGATACAGATAAATTAAATTATTTGTGGTTAATAAATGTACTATTTGACTGAGTTGTTAAGGTGTTAAACCATGATAATTATTGTATTAGTTTATACTGTCTTATTACCTTAAACACTTGTTGAATTTGTGTGAAATAATGGTAGCTTTAAAACTAAAGTCTGAATGACTGAAGGTTTTAGGAGCTGTATTTTCCTTGCCTGGAGGCTTTTAACCATATAACCCTCCAGTCATGAGCACCTGCTGTTTGTGGGGAATGGGTTGCATGCAATATGATCATAGAGAGAGTATCATAAAAGCACACCTTTGTTCTTTCCAAAGGCATGTTTTGTTTTTTTTTTTTTTTGCTTTTTTTTCTTAAGGCTCAGAGAATGCATAAACAAAATACAGAAAGAAAAAAAATAAGAAGCACATGAGTAACAGAAACTTTCTGCTTTTCTTTTTTGAAATTCTATAGTCATTCCTTTCAGGGAAATCTGCACAAGAAAAAAAATATATACTGCATTTTGGACACAAATGCATTAAATGAAAGATATTATATTTAAAAAAGCATAGTCAGAAAGTAGTATTTTGCCTTAAAAGTTACATTAGAGCTGTTAACAAGAAATACTTCATACATGTTAGGAGGTAAGTAATTCAGCTAAGTGAGGTTTTGTTGATACAGCACTATCTCAAGGTTCATAACCAGTCCATAGAAGCACCAGAAAGTTGTCCCTGTAAGGAAATATCATAAAGCTAACAAATACAGACTGTTTTTTTTTTCTTTTTTAATGTTTACTTGACATGCAAACACTGCTTACCATTCCAACATTTGTGCTGCTGTTGTAGAATCTTTTGGAATAAGTCAAAAATATATATGTCCATTTATTAATGAACTGTGAGCAGTGGTTTTGGGTACGCATGGCCTATTACAGATCAATTAATGAAATCTCTTCTACCCACATTGACAATGTTTCTTTGTCTTCAGGCCATTCCTCTCTTCAGTAACTATACAAATGTTACATTATGATTAAGGATTGCATATATATATATATATATATATATATATATATATATATATATATATATATATATATATATATATATTGTGTGTGTGTGTGTGTGTGTGTTTGTGCACTTGGTGACAGGTAATAACTGTAAATATACACACTTATTTTCAGTTGAACAGCATTGACTAACAAAAATACCAAAAGAAGGAAAGAGTGTTCAAAACATCACAAAAACCAAGGAGAAGGAGTACTCTGGATGCAAGCAATCCAAGGAGCCAATACTTTAATGTGAAACACGGCCAAAAAACACATAAAACAGTGAAACAAACACAAAACCACATAAACACTACTAAAATAACTGCGTTTTCATCTATAGTGATACAGACTTTATCAGACAACTACAGGACCCAATAGGAATCAATATATAACCCCCTAATAAATCCATTAGTACCTTATAAACTTAATTAAGTCTAAAAGTCTAAACATAAAAAATAATTGATACACAAAATATGAGCACATACAAAAATCTACATATAGGTAAATAAGATGAATAAATAGTTAAAATTGTACAAAAATATGTTATGGTAGTGCTTGATTTTTATTTAC
This sequence comes from Protopterus annectens, assembly GCF_019279795.1. NCBI lineage: Eukaryota > Metazoa > Chordata > Ceratodontiformes > Protopteridae > Protopterus > Protopterus annectens. The sequence goes on from NC_056739.1 coordinate 1,876,738,225, forward strand.
AAATAAGAAATCTTTGGTCTTATTTTTGATTTCCTTTTGAGTGCACTAGACCTTGCACCTCTAACTCCATGGCTTCTATACCACACCTATATTTAGAATCAGTGAGTTTTGCAAAGATTGGTAGAAGCATTTCCGCTACTTTAATAACTGCATGTTCCCCACCTTGTAATTGTTTTATAGCATTTAGTTTTTGTGACCCTCACAACCATTAAGGCTAGTATTTTTTTTTTTGGATGACCAGCTACATAAATTCATTGTGGTCAAGTGAATATATTCCCTTTTCCTTGCACTCACCTTCCAAAGTCCAGTTTTTATGCAATCAACCATGAAGTGCAGGGAAAGCCTCTTTGTCTTATCACATGCCTGCAATTTATTTTTTTCTCATGCCTGCAATACGGGCTTGTGAAGTCAGCAGACAACCTTGGACTCCCATTATCTAGCATCCTACACAAATGTGCCATATCTATTGTAGGTGCCAGTGTCTAGCATCCTACACAAATGTGCCATATCTATTGTAGGTGCCAGTGTCTAGCATCCTACACAAATGTGCCATATCTGTTGTAGGTGCCAGTGTCTAGCATCCTACACAAATGTGCCATATCTATTGTAGGTGCCAGTGTCTAGCATCCTACACAAATGTGCCATATCTATTGTAGGTGCCAGTGTCTAGCATCCTACACAAATGTGCCATATCTATTGTAGGTGCCAGTGTCTAGCATCCTACACAAATGTGCCATATCTATTGTAGGTGCCAGTGTCTAGCATCCTACACAAATGTGCCATATCTATTGTAGGTGCCAGTGTCTAGCATCCTACACAAATGTGCCATATCTATTGTAGGTGCCAGTGTCTAGCATCCTACACAAATGTGCCATATCTATTGTAGGTGCCAGTGTCTAGCATCCTACACAAATGTGCCATATCTATTGTAGGTGCCAGTGTCTAGCATCCTACACAAATGTGCCATATCTATTGTAGGTGCCAGTGTCTAGCATCCTACACAAATGTGCCATATCTGTTGTAGGTGCCAGTGTCTAGCATCCTACACAAATGTGCCATATCTATTGTAGGTGCCAGTGTCTAGCATCCTACACAAATGTGCCATATCTGTTGTAGGTGCCAGTGTCTAGCATCCTACACAAATGTGCCATATCTATTGTAGGTGCCAGTGTCTAGCATCCTACACAAATGTGCCATATCTATTGTAGGTGCCAGTGTCTAGCATCCTACACAAATGTGCCATATCTATTGTAGGTGCCAGTGTCTAGCATCCTACACAAATGTGCCATATCTATTGTAGGTGCCAGTGTCTAGCATCCTACACAAATGTGCCATATCTGTTGTAGGTGCCAGTGTCTAGCATCCCACACAAATGTGTTATATCTATTGTAGGTGCCAGTGTCTAGCATCCTACACAAATGTGCTATATCTGTTGTAGGTGCCAGTGTTCAGCATCCTACACAAATGTGCATATCTATTGTAGGTGCCAGTGTCTAGCATCCTACACAAATGTGCCATATCTGTTGTAGGTGCCAGTGTCTAGCATCCTACACAAATGTGCCATATCTATTGTAGGTGCCAGTGTCTAGCATCCTACACAAATGTGCCATATCTATTGTAGGTGCCAGTGTCTAGCATCCTACACAAATGTGCCATATCTATTGTAGGTGCCAGTGTCTAGCATCCTACACAAATGTGCCATATCTATTGTAGGTGCCAGTATCTAGCATCCTACACAAATGTGCCATATCTGTTGCAGGTGCCAGTGTCTAGCATCCTACACAAATGTGCCATATCTATTGTAGGTGCCAGTGTCTAGCATCCTACACAAATGTGCCATATCTGTTGCAGGTGCCAGTGTCTAGCATCCTACACAAATGTGCCATATCTATTGTAGGTGCCAGTGTCTAGCATCCTACACAAATGTGCCATATCTGTTGTAGGTGCCAGTGTCTAGCATCCTACACAAATGTGCCATATCTATTGTAGGTGCCAGTGTCTAGCATCCTACACAAATGTGCCATATCTGTTGTAGGTGCCAGTGTCTAGCATCCTACACAAATGTGCCATATCTATTGTAGGAGCCAGTGTCTAGCATCCTACACAAATGTGCCATATCTATTGTAGGTGCCAGTGTCTAGCATCCTACACAAATGTGTTATATCTATTGTAGGTGCCAGTGTCTAGCATCCTACACAAATGTGCCATATCTGTTGTAGGTGCCAGTGTCTAGCATCCTACACAAATGTGCCATATCTATTGTAGGTGCCAGTGTCTAGCATCCTACACAAATGTGCCATATCTGTTGTAGGTGCCAGTGTCTAGCATCCTACACAAATGTGCCATATCTATTGTAGGTGCCAGTGTCTAGCATCCTACACAAATGTGCCATATCTGTTGTAGGTGCCAGTGTCTAGCATCCCACACAAATGTTATATCTATTGTAGGTGCCAGTGTCTAGCATCCTACAAATGTGCCATATCTATTGTAGGTGCCAGTGTCTAGCATCCTACAACAAATGTTATATCTATTGTAGGTGCCAGTGTCTAGCATCCTACACAAATGCCATATCTATTGTAGGTGCCAGTGTTCAGCATCCTACACAAATGTGCCATATCTATTGTAGGTGCCAGTGTCTAGCATCCTACACAAATGTGCCATATCTATTGTAGGTGCCAGTGTCTAGCATCCTACACAAATGTGCCATATCTATTGTAGGTGCCAGTGTCTAGCATCCTACACAAATGTGCCATATCTATTGTAGGTGCCAGTGTCTAGCATCCTACACAAATGTGCCATATCTGTTGTAGGTGCCAGTGTCTAGCATCCTACACAAATGTGCCATATCTATTGTAGGTGCCAGTGTCTAGCATCCTACACAAATGTGCCATATCTGTTGTAGGTGCCAGTGTCTAGCATCCTACACAAATGTGCCATATCTATTGTAGGTGCCAGTGTCTAGCATCCTACACAAATGTGCTATATCTATTGTAGGTGCCAGTGTCTAGCATCCTACACAAATGTGCCATATCTATTGTAGGTGCCAGTGTCAGCATCCTACACAAATGTGCCATATCTATTGTAGGTGCCAGTATCTAGCATCCTACACAAATGTGTTATATCTATTGTAGGTGCCAGTGTCTAGCATCCTACACAAATGATATCTATTGTAGGTGCCAGTGTCTAGCATCCTACACAAATGTGCCATATCTGTTGTAGGTGCCAGTGTCTAGCATCCTACACAAATGTGCCATATCTATTGTAGGTGCCAGTGTCTAGCATCCTACACAAATGTGCCATATCTGTTGTAGGTGCCAGTGTCTAGCATCCTACACAAATGTGCCATATCTATTGTAGGTGCCAGTGTCTAGCATCCTACACAAATGTGCCATATCTATTGTAGGTGCCAGTGTCTAGCATCCTACACAAATGTGCCATATCTATTGTAGGAGCCAGTGTCTAGCATCCTACACAAATGTGCCATATCTGTTGTAGGTGCCAGTGTCTAGCATCCTACACAAATGTGCCATATCTATTGTAGGTGCCAGTGTCTAGCATCCTACAAATGTGCCATATTTGTTGTAGGTGCCAGTGTCTAGCATCCTACACAAATGTGCCATATCTATTGTAGGTGCCAGTGTCTAGCATCCTACACAAATGTGCCATATCTATTGTAGGTGCCAGTGTCTAGCATCCTACACAAATGTGCCATATCTGTTGTAGGTGCCAGTGTCTAGCATCCTACACAAATGTGCCATATCTATTGTAGGTGCCAGTGTCTAGCATCCTACACAAATGTGCCATATCTGTTGTAGGTGCCAGTGTCTAGCATCCTACACAAATGTGCCATATCTGTTGTAGGTGCCAGTGTCTAGCATCCTACACAAATGTGCATATCTATTGTAGGTGCCAGTGTCTAGCATCCTACACAAATGTGCCATATCTATTGTAGGTGCCAGTGTCTAGCATCCTACACAAATGTGCATATCTGTTGTAGGTGCCAGTGTCTAGCATCCTACACAAATGTGCATATCTATTGTAGGTGCCAGTGTCAGCATCCTACACTAATGTGCCATATCTATTGTAGGTGCCAGTGTCTAGCATCCTACACAAATGTGCCATATCTGTTGTAGGTGCCAGTGTCTAGCATCCCACACAAATGTGCCATATCTATTGTAGGTGCCAGTGTCTAGCATCCTACACAAATGTGCCATATCTATTGTAGGTGCCAGTGTTCAGCATCCTACACAAATGTGCCATATCTATTGTAGGTGCCAGTGTCTAGCATCCTACACAAATGTGCCATATCTATTGTAGGTGCCAGTGTCTAGCATCCTACACAAATGTGCCATATCTATTGTAGGTGCCAGTGTCTAGCATCCTACACAAATGTGCCATATCTATTGTAGGAGCCAGTGTCTAGCATCCTACACAAATGTGCCATATCTATTGTAGGAGCCAGTGTCTAGCATCCTACACAAATGTGCCATATCTATTGTAGGTGCCAGTGTCTAGCATCCTACACAAATGTGCCATATCTATTGTAGGTGCCAGTGTCTAGCATCCTACACAAATGTGCTATATCTATTGTAGGTGCCAGTGTCTAGCATCCTACACAAATGTGCCATATCTATTGTAGGTGCCAGTGTCTAGCATCCTACACAAATGTGCCATATCTATTGTAGGTGCCAGTGTCTAGCATCCTACACAAATGTGCCATATCTATTGTAGGTGCCAGTGTCAGCATCCTACACAAATGTGCCATATCTATTGTAGGTGCCAGTGTCTAGCATCCTACACAAATGTGCCATATCTATTGTAGGTGCCAGTGTCTAGCATCCTACACAAATGTGCCATATCTATTGTAGGAGCCAGTGTCTAGCATCCTACACAAATGTGCCATATCTATTGTAGGTGCCAGTGTCTAGCATCCTACACAAATGTGCCATATCTTTTGTAGGTGCCAATGTCTAGCATCCTACACAAATGTGCCATATCTATTGTAGGTGCCAGTGTCTAGCATCCTACACAAATGTGCCATATCTATTGTAGGTGCCAGTGTCTAGCATCCTACACAAATGTGCCATATCTATTGTAGGTGCCAGTGTCTAGCATCCTACACAAAGGTGCCATATCTATTGTAGGTGCCAGTGTCTAGCATCCTACACAAATGTGTTATATCTATTGTAGGTGCCAGTGTCTAGCATCCTACACAAAGGTGCCATATCTATTGTAGGTGCCAGTGTCTAGCATCCTACACAAATGTGCCATATCTATTGTAGGTGCCAGTGTCTAGCATCCTACACAAATGTACATATCTATTGTAGGTGCCAGTGTCTAGCATCCCACACAAATGTTATATCTATTGTAGGTGCCAGTGTCTAGCATCCTACACAAATGTGCCATATCTATTGTAGGTGCCAGTGTCTAGCATCCTACACAAATGTGCCATATCTATTGTAGGTGCCAGTGTCTAGCATCCCACACAAATGTATATCTATTGTAGGTGCCAGTGTCTAGCATCCTACACAAATGTGCTATATCTATTGTAGGTGCCAGTGTCTAGCATCCTACACAAATGTGCATATCTATTGTAGGAGCCAGTGTCTAGCATCCTACACAAATGTGCCATATCTGTTGTAGGTGCCAGTGTCTAGCATCCTACACAAATGTGCCATATCTGTTGTAGGTGCCAGTGTCTAGCATCCTACACAAATGTGCCATATCTATTGTAGGTGCCAGTGTCTAGCATCCTACACAAATGTGCCATATCTATTGTAGGTGCCAGTGTCTAGCATCCTACACAAATGTGCCATATCTATTGTAGGTGCCAGTGTCTAGCATCCTACACAAATGTGCCATATCTATTGTAGGTGCCAGTGTCTAGCATCCTACACAAAGGTGCCATATCTATTGTAGGTGCCAGTGTCTAGCATCCTACACAAATGTGCCATATCTATTGTAGGTGCCAGTGTCTAGCATCCTACACAAATGTGCCATATCTATTGTAGGTGCCAGTGTCTAGCATCCTACACAAATGTGTTATATCTTTTGTAGGTGCCAGTGTCTAGCATCCTACACAAATGTGCCATATCTATTGTAGGTGCCAGTGTCTAGCATCCTACACAAATGTGCCATATCTATTGTAGGTGCCAGTGTCTAGCATCCTACACAAATGTGCCATATCTATTGTAGGTGCCAGTGTCTAGCATCCTACACAAATGTGCCATATCTATTGTAGGTGCCAGTGTCTAGCATCCTACACAAATGTGCCATATCTATTGTAGGTGCCAGTGTCTAGCATCCCACACAAATGTGCCATATCTATTGTAGGTGCCAGTGTCTAGCATCCCACACAAATGTGCCATATCTATTGTAGGTGCCAGTGTCTAGCATCCTACACAAATGTGCCATATCTATTGTAGGTGCCAGTGTCTAGCATCCTACACAAATGTGCCATATCTATTGTAGGTGCCAGTGTCTAGCATCCTACACAAATGTGCATATCTATTGTAGGTGCCAGTGTCTAGCATCCTACACAAATGTGCCATATCTATTGTAGGTGCCAGTGTCTAGCATCCTACACAAATGTGCCATATCTATTGTAGGAGCCAGTGTCTAGCATCCTACACAAATGTGCCATATCTATTGTAGGAGCCAGTGTCTAGCATCCTACACAAATGTGCCATATCTATTGTAGGAGCCAGTGTCTAGCATCCTACACAAATGTGTTATATCTATTGTAGGAGCCAGTGTCTAGCATCCTACACAAATGTGCCATATCTATTGTAGGAGCCAGTGTCTAGCATCCTACACAAATGTGCCATATCTATTGTAGGAGCCAGTGTCTAGCATCCTACACAAATGTATATCTATTGTAGGTGCCAGTGTCTAGCATCCTACACAAAGGTGCCATATCTATTGTAGGTGCCAGTGTCTAGCATCCTACACAAATGTTATATCTATTGTAGGTGCCAGTGTCTAGCATCCTACACAAATGTTATATCTATTGTAGGTGCCAGTGTCTAGCATCCTACACAAATGTGCCATATCTATTGTAGGTGCCAGTGTCTAGCATCCTACACAAAGGTGCCATATCTATTGTAGGTGCCAGTGTCTAGCATCCTACACAAATGTTATATCTATTGTAGGTGCCAGTGTCTAGCATCCTACACAAATGTTATATCTATTGTAGGAGCCAGTGTCTAGCATCCTACACAAATGTGCCATATCTATTGTAGGTGCCAGTGTCTAGCATCCCACACAAATGTGCTATATCTATTGTAGGTGCCAGTGTCTAGCATCCTACACGAATGTGCCATATCTATTGTAGGTGCCAGTGTCTAGCATCCTACACAAATGTGCCATATCTATTGTAGGTGCCAGTGTCTAGCATCCTACACACAAATGTGCCATATCTATTGTAGGTGCCAGTGTCTAGCATCCTACACAAATGTGCTATATCTATTGTAGGTGCCAGTGTCTAGCATCCTACACAAATGTGCCATATCTATTGTAGGTGCCAGTGTCTAGCATCCTACACAAATGTGCTATATCTATTGTAGGTGCCAGTGTCTAGCATCCTACACAAATGTGCCATATCTATTGTAGGTGCCAGTGTCTAGCATCCTACACAAATGTGCCATATCTATTGTAGGTGCCAGTGTCTAGCATCCTACACAAATGTGCCATATCTATTGTAGGTGCCAGTGTCTAGCATCCTACACAAATGTGCTATATCTATTGTAGGTGCCAGTGTCTAGCATCCCACACAAATGTGCCATATCTATTGTAGGTGCCAGTGTCTAGCATCCTACACAAATGTGCCATATCTATTGTAGGTGCCAGTGTCTAGCATCCTACACAAATGTGCCGTATCTATTGTAGGTGCCAGTGTCTAGCATCCTACACAAATGTGCCGTATCTATTGTAGGTGCCAGTGTCTAGCATCCTACACAAATGTGCAGATCTATTGTAGGTGCCAGTGTCTAGCATCCCACACAAATGTGCAGATCTATTGTAGGTGCCAGTGTCTAGCATCCTACACAAATGTGCCATATCTATTGTAGGTGCCAGTGTCTAGCATCCTACACAAATGTGCCATATCTATTGTAGGTGCCAGTGTCTAGCATCCTACACAAATGTGCCATATCTATTGTAGGTGCCAATGTCTAGCATCCTACACAAATGTGCCATATCTATTGTAGGAGCCAGTGTCTAGCATCCTACACAAATGTGCCATATCTATTGTAGGTGCCAGTGTCTAGCATCCTACACAAATGTGCCATATCTATTGTAGGTGCCAGTGTCTAGCATCCTACACAAATGTGCCATATCTATTGTAGGTGCCAGTGTCTAGCATCCTACACAAATGTGCCATATCTATTGTAGGTGCCAGTGTCTAGCATCCTACACAAATGTGCCATATCTATTGTAGGTGCCAGTGTCTAGCATCCTACACAAATGTGCCATATCTATTGTAGGTGCCAGTGTCTAGCATCCTACACAAATGTTATATCTATTGTAGGTGCCAGTGTCTAGCATCCTACACAAATGTGCCATATCTATTGTAGGTGCCAGTGTCTAGCATCCTACACAAAGGTGCCATATCTATTGTAGGTGCCAGTGTCTAGCATCCTACACAAATGTGCCATATCTATTGTAGGTGCCAGTGTCTAGCATCCTACACAAATGTGCCATATCTATTGTAGGAGCCAGTGTCTAGCATCCTACACAAATGTGCCATATCTATTGTAGGTGCCAGTGTCTAGCATCCTACACAAATGTGCCATATCTATTGTAGGTGCCAGTGTCTAGCATCCTACACAACAAAAGTTATATCTATTGTAGGTGCCAGTGTCTAGCATCCCACACAAATGTGCCATATCTATTGTAGGTGCCAGTGTCTAGCATCCTACACAAATGTGCTATATCTATTGTAGGTGCCAGTGTCTAGCATCCTACACAAATGTGCCATATCTTTGTAGGTGCCAGTGTCTAGCATCCTACACAAATGTGCATATCTATTGTAGGTGCCAGTGTCTAGCATCCTACACAACAAATGTGCCATATCTATTGTAGGTGCCAGTGTCTAGCATCCTACACAAATGTGCCATATCTATTGTAGGTGCCAGTGTCTAGCATCCCACACAAATGTGCCATATCTATTGTAGGTACCAGTGTCTAGCATCCTACACAAATGTGCCATTTCTATTGTAGGTGCCAGTGTCTAGCATCCTACACAAATGTGCATATCTATTGTAGGTGCCAGTGTCTAGCATCCCACACAAATGTGCATATCTATTGTAGGTGCCAGTGTCTAGCATCCTACACAAATGTGCCATATCTAGTGTAGGTGCCAGTGTCTAGCATCCTACACAAATGTGCCATATCTATTGTAGGTGCCAGTGTCTAGCATCCTACACAAATGTGCCATATCTATTGTAGGTGCCAGTGTCTAGCATCCTACACAAATGTGCATATCTATTGTAGGTGCCAGTGTCTAGCATCCTACACAAATGTGCCATATCTATTGTAGGTGCCAGTGTCTAGCATCCTACACAAATGTGCCATATCTATTGTAGGTGCCAGTGTCTAGCATCCTACACAAATGTGCCATATCTATTGTAGGTGCCAGTGTCTAGCATCCTACACAAATGTGCCATATCTATTGTAGGTGCCAGTGTCTAGCATCCTACACAAATGTGCCATATCTATTGTAGGTGCCAGTGTCTAGCATCCTACACAAATGTGCCATATCTATTGTAGGTGCCAGTGTCTAGCATCCTACACAAATGTGCCATATCTATTGTAGGTGCCAGTGTCTAGCATCCTACACAAATGTGCCATATCTATTGTAGGTGCCAGTGTCTAGCATCCTACACAAATGTGCCATATCTATTGTAGGTGCCAGTGTCTAGCATCCTACACAAATGTGCCATATCTATTGTAGGTGCCAGTGTCTAGCATCCTACACAAATGTGCCATATCTATTGTAGGTGCCAGTGTCTAGCATCCTACACAAATGTGCCATATCTATTGTAGGTGCCAGTGTTCCTCACCCTTGCAATCACTACATGTATCCCCCCCACACACACACACACCCTGAGACTATGATGACTCTGTCCTTTACCCAACAGGCCATCTTCCACTTGTACAACAATAACAGCCTGCACCAGTTACCTTCAGGAAATAAATAAATAATGTTATAGGGCGTTAACTCATCCCCACCACCTCACTCATTCCTCAACCTCTGTCTATCTCTCTCTCTTTTTCACTTTTTGAACCATCTGAAACAACATGATTGCACTGTCCTTAAAGGAGCTCATTCCACAGCCAGTGTACATATATAAACAAATCCTGAATCCCTGACCATGGATTTATTGATAAAATGTCCATGTTACTAGACTGCGTGGCCTGGCTGCAATCCTAACTTAGCATCATACTGGACCAGACAACAGTATCTGCAAGGAAACATTGTCCTCGGGTATAACCTATCACATATTACCATTACATCTTTTCTTTCCATTGCCTTCAGACTGGTTAATATAAACTATGTCTACTTTCTGCAGGATCTTTATCAACTCCAGCACCATCGGTAAGAACTGCTTGGATTCTACAGCAGTGTAGCCTGCCATTTGATGTCTTGAAACCAATCCCCCTCCAATCCCCTTGGTCCTGTCCAACTGCCCAGCACAAGATGGCTACTTTCTTGGTCTTGGTGTCATTGATTAATCCTACTCTTAGATATGGTAGTTGCCACATCTGTCTATACTACTTTGATCAGTTTACAACACTAACTTTTAGGGTGAATTTAAAAAGTTTGAAACAATAAAGGGACCCTTTCTACTCACAATTGTTCTGTAAGTAATTCTATGGTTAATAATGTTTTTTTTTAATAATCTGAAATCCTTACATGAAGGCCCCAAAGGTCTCTTTTGTCAGAAGGTCCCCTAAGGCCGTACACGCTGACCACTGCCGGAGAACTTCCATAACCAACCAGCATCTCCCCAGCACTAACCCTCAGTTTGCCTTTGAGACTAGTTAAGGCTGTCATACCCATTACCTCTACATATGAATGCATTCCTGCAATCAGTCTGCCTAGTCTGCAGTTTATCATGGAATTCAGTTGCATAGCAACATCTCTAGTAACTGCCATTATTTAACAATTTCGGGAATCAGCATTATGTGGTACTCGCATGTTGGTTTAGTGCCTCCTAGCAACCAGCGTGTAGGGTGTACAGCTGCAGTGTTGGAGCAGTATGGTAGGACAAGGATCCCACATACCTGGAAAAAGTAGAAGGGGTACCATACCTCCATCTTTTAAAAAGACTTTTGCCTTTCAGGGAGAGGAAAGTATCTGTTTTTGAAGAGAGAGAGAGTGAGAGGGATAAAGACAGAAACAAAGAAAGAGGCAAACAGAGACAGAGACAAAAAGACTAGAGGTTGAACTTGAGAGGTACACAAGCCTGCATCCCTTAAGAGAGGTATCTAGACAAGAACAAATAGAGTAAAAGACAGAATGTCTAGGAGGGAGGCAAAGCAGAAAATAGAAATCAAGTGGAAAGCCTTGTAGTTTTGTTTTGTTTTATAGGCAGGTCTTGAAGTTGCAGAACTGGAAGTTACCATAGTCTGAATACAAGAACTTTATTTTGCTTAGTTAGAAAATGCACTGCATTTGTTTTATATGGATGACTTAAATTGGTAATGATGCATGCTCTTTAAACTGAAATAAAACTTTTTGTCCTAACTTCAGTCCCTCAATATTCTGTGAAGTTCAGAAAATGTGTAAAGGTGGAGAGGTCTCATCTGCTTAGCCAGCAGGCACAGAAAGGATTGAGACATGGAGTATAATGTGCTAATAATTTCAACATCGACAATGTGCACATACGGGCATGTGTGTGCGCGTGCATGTGTGTGTGTATGTTTGTGTGTGTGTGTGTGTGTGTGTGTGTGTGTGTGTGTGTATATATTTTGTCTGGGTCTACATCACAAGCACAAAATCGCAAATAAGACGCAAAAATCAAGACGAGACCTCTGAAACATCAATTAAACTAGTGACCACATAGCCAACAGGTTTCCCATTGTAAGTAATCAATGAGCCAACAACTAAAGGAAAATGCACCGCACCATCTACAGCCCACCCGGGTGGGGAGATTTCCCCAGAATGTGAGAGCTGCACCCTCTGCACCACCCAGCCATATATACCAACTCTGGAATCACACTACAGTGAGGAAAAGGGTACATTTTCTCTTGTTGGCCCAGTTGTTACTTCCCATGGGAAAGTTGTCAGCTATGTGGTCTTTCTTGTAAAAGAAGTTACTGAGTTCTCGTCTCGGGCATCTGATCTTTGGTTATGTGAGATTTTGTTCTTGTAAAGTGGACCCATTTGTCTGAGTGACCTTTGTGCCCTTTGGTTTTGGATGTTAATTGGGGCATTTTGCAGTAGCTTAACATTTATGGGCATCAGCTGGGATTAAAGACCCAATGTTTCTAAAGTACAGCCAAACAATCCACTTATGCTGGCCTGCTGAGATCAGTATAAAAGCTGAAACATGTATTTCCCCACTAGTGTGGTTTTGATTTATTGGCCTGAATGCATCCATAAAGAATTAGAAAGTAAAGAAATCATATGAATTCAGAAACCATGTAGGTGAAACAGTTGCTGCCATTATGGGGCCGTTTGCATACATCCCTTGGGTCTTCATTCCAGGAGCTTTAAGGTGTCACACAGTGAAAACTCCAGCTTGGTTGTTTTTCTTGCAGTATGTTTATACGTATATATATCTTTATACACACACACACACACACACACACACACACACATATATATATATATATATATATATATATATATATATATATAGGCACACACACAGATACATATACGTATATGAAATTTTACTTATTATTTTTATTATTTTTGGGGGATGATCTGTAAGGAGGTAAGGAGCTGAGTTCATGTACTAAGACTGGCAAAGAATAAAATCCAAAATGGATTATCTAAGGGGCATGCCACCTTCGCCAACTTCTCAATCCCACAGAACCACGTTCAGAGAAAACAGTCCAGGCTTCTCAACACTTCTACTACCTTTTTAACCTTAAACTATGAACCTGCATCCCCCCATCATATTCACAACTGGATAGCTATACTATGTCAACATGCCTGGCCATGCTGTGTATTCCCTCTATTGTATTTTTTTGTTTTTTCATTTCTCTTACCCTTCCCTGTTATGTTTACTGTTCTGCTTCTAAAGCTACATTTCTATATGAACCCATTCAATTACATTTTTATATAGTGTATTAAACACACACATATGTTATATATATGTATAATATACACACACACATATATATATATATATATATATATATATATATATATATATATATATATGATAAACATAATCATACACATTAGTTTATCTATACTAAACAAAAACACACACATACACAAACACACACACACACACACACACACACACACACACACACACACACACACACACACACACACACACACTTTTTACTTGCAGCTTGCACTCTTTTGTGAAGGCTCTATAGATGTTAACTAACTCACACTCCACATTTGACAGTAAAACAAACTGGAACAAAGACAACCCATCTCAGGTGAAAGCTGCATAAAGCACGTTCTAGCCCGACAAAACATACATACAAGACACCTGCTGCTTTATGGCCTTCCCACTTGCCATAGCACTACTTCATGTAAGTGTTAGACCTGTCCTGAATGGCAATCAAAATATTTCCCAAAACAATAAACATATTGCTTCCTGTTTAACCTTGATGGTGTAACACATTATGACCAGCGCCAGTGTGTATACCTACAAAAAAGACGTATGTAATTTAACATAAAAATATGTGTATGCTTACATTGTAAGCCTTAGCAGAGCTAAACTAAAAGTTTGCAGATACTGCATTCTTCTTATCCAACCACAAAAATATAAAACCACAGAATGTATCATTCCAGAGATTGTGCTAATGCTTTAAAATGAAATTGGCCCTTTATGTCTAAACATCGGTCTATATACTTCTATACTGACATGCTCAGTGCAATGGAGTGTACAATTTTGCTAAATTCAAAACCTGTTGCTGTTTTGCTTAAAATATCAGTATACTCCAAAACATCACAATTATCCAGTCTTCAGCTTTCTATATCTCAGAATCCAAGCTCTACTGTTACTACTTAATTCTACATATTAGGGAGAGGCAACAAAAATGTAGTCATTTCCCTAACTTCCCTTCCAATTTTAGAGTTGCAAAAATTCATCTTGACACAGAAGTGGAATACTGCAGCAGAGTTCAGCTTTCTTGGAAAATGAGCTGGTATTATGAAACAAAATGCTAAATTAAGTACATCTGAAAGGTATCCTGAGAACTTGGCAATCTTGGCCCCAACGCAGTGTTCCTGACTGTGTGCTTTGTACTTGCTGCTTTGGTATCTAGCCCAGTTCCCTGTCACAAAAAGGAAATTGATTTTTTGCAGTTTGTCTCTGGGGGAAACACTTGGCACTAAGCTTAAATGCAATAAGCTCACTATCTCTCAGTCTGGGAGCCAGAGACTTGCCTCATCATTCTGTTTTTATTTATTTTCTTTTTGTGTTGTGCTCTGTTGTGTTATGTGTTTCCCATTCTTTCAAAATGACATTCGGTTTCAAGGCCGCATAGTGTAAGCCAGATTGAAAGCAGTAAATTTAGGGAGATCTTACCGTCTTTTTTGATTGTTTTTCTTAAACGCATTCAAGCAAAGGTATCCTTAAACTGACTGGATTTATCAGAAATAATATCCTCTTCTCTTTAAAGGATGATGATATCTTGAAAAAATTCTATGGAATCTGTAATCCCTGCAAAGCAGATCAGACATTGCAGCTGGTTACATCCTAGTTGTGAAAATCAATGCCTTAGGATACCTAGATGCTCTTCATGGCAACCATCCCCTTTGCCTGGCAGTTTCATTCAGACTTTTGATCTTGATTGTTTTTTTTTTTTTTTTCTGCCCAGGAATTCAGAGAAGTGCTTGTCAGGCTCTCATTATTCAAGTAGGTAGGGTGTACATTGACTGATCTCAGCAGGAAATTCCATTCACTGGCAGTATGTTATAATGCCCCAACAGTTTAAAACACACTGCAGTTGCCAGTGCATTTGATTTATTTTCTAGGCTGTGTAGACAGAACCAAAATGAGAACAACTGAGAGAAAATACCAGCATATAGTGTCATCCTATTGACAAGTGGGTGGAATAGAGGACTGACTCATGGTCACAAAGTTTAATCTTTTATCACATGAACTTCAATTCTTGCATTCTAAAAATTGTAGCAGTGCTGTTAGACATATACATCTTAAGGTGTTTCTTCTACATTTTCTTCTGCCTCTTAGATTTTAATTATTTTCAGTATGCAATGTTTTATAGGACATTTATAATTGAATCAAAGTGTTTTCTACTTCCTTTATGTATTGTTATACTCATTTTTACATTAAATGCTGCACTGCTCACCCCTCAATGAGTTATTGTACCAGAATCAGTAGAAACTCTTGCTCATCATGCATTTGTAAGTGATTTGTCTGGAAACTAATTATGGTCTCGGACAATATTAACTATTCTAACAAATCTTTCATTCCTGTGAGGTATGCAAGTTGATATATGAGAGAAGTACTAAGATTATTGGCTGTTACCTATACTCATATGAAGTACTTTAAATCATATAATTTATATGCTGGAGCCTACTAAGGCATTACAGTGTCTGCAAGTCACTGTTGCTAAAACATAAAAGTCTGAGAATTTTGCTTTAAAAGAGTTTTAATGAAAAATCATCTTAGAAATGTCTGTGATTTAATTTACTGTGTACTGTGTACTGTGTACTGCCTTAGATACTTTACAGTTGGTTTGCCTGTGTTTGGTTACGTCACTCTAAAAAAGTTATACTGATAACCATAACTAAAAAAATAAATAGAAACATGATTTTTTGTAGCAGCAAGCCTCTACTATATGGCTCCTGCTTTACTTCTATAGATGAATTGCTCTGTCACACAATAGTTAGTTTTCATACTACTTATGCAAATATGGTTTTCTTGATGCTATGACTTATGTGCCATGGCAATAGTAAATGAATTTAGCTTGCTCCTTTTTGGGGGTGCATTTTTACCACTGATATTCAGTTTCTTCTCCCTTTGTCATTCATACAGCTAGAGAAAGGGAAAATTTTATAAAAGACAGACCGATAATTATTTGTTTATACGAAGGAACAGCTTAGAAAGCAAAAACTGTCCTGTTGCTAAGACAGGCCTAACATTATGCTTTGTGCATATTATTTTATTTATTTATTGGCATTTGTTTACCGGGAAAGTCTACTGTGCCAAAAGAACCCATTTTCTGTGGAAGCCCGGGGAGAAAAGCTCCAAAATATAAGTTAGCACAACAGTGCATAAAATATATACAACAGTTAGCTTATAACAAAACAGTATAATAAAACAGACTGTATTATACAGAATTAGAAAAGGGTGGCAAACACATGATATGAACTGATTTGTATAGGTATAAGTTGCAAATAGTACAACAAAAACGGACTGTATTATGTAATATTAGAAAAGAGTGTGCAAGTACATGGTATGTACAGATTTCTGTTGGTAAGAGTTACAAAGTAATGAAGTAATTGCATTATACTATAAATGCAAAATAAGAAAACAGTAAAATTGTGGCTTGGCAGTATTTTCTAGGTATTCAGAGAATATAAGCAGCACAGTAGTACAGAGTGGGAATGAGATGTAGATAGCTAGTGAGGCAAAGGTAGATAACAAAGTGAAAGATAAACTATTTGTTTTGAGTGGTGATAGAAGGTTTGAAAAAAAAGTGAAGATATAAATTAAGGTATGGAACACTTAAGGTATGTATAGTCAGGTCATAGATGGATGAGAATTTAGACATCTGCATTGCTATACGATGGAGAGGTGTTGCTGCAAAGAATTTTTAAAGGAAGAGATATTACTGGAGGTTCTGAGAGCTGAGAGAGAGTTCCAAAGTTTGGCAATAGAGAAGGAGTAGACCATGTCTCCAGCTGGGAGTTTAGGTCTGTATACTTGCAGGAGAAGTTGATTTTCAGATCTAAGTGGTCTATTTGGGTGATAGTAGGTAAGGATGGAAGAAAGGGCTGAGCAGTCTAAGGGTTTGAAGATAATTTTGTGTGCTGTGAGTAGCTGTAGATAGGTTAGTTGGTTTGGAAATTGAAGTCAATTATGTGTTTTTAGGGCAATACAGTGATAGGAAGAGTATTTTGCGTTTGTTGCAAACTTGGCTAGCTTGTTATAACATGACTCAAGCTTGGTTTTTAGGGTGGAGCGGATGTTAGTAAGAAGAGGAGCACCATAGAGAAGAGAAGGTAGAAGAAAGGTTAGGGCCAGGGTGCACTTAGTAGAACAGTTAAAATAGTATTTATGTCGATAGAGGGTTCCTAGTTTATAGTTTGTTTTTTTAATGTTATTGTGGATGTGATAGCATATCCCACCCTTCCATAAACAACAGTCATTCATTTTGATTGAAATATGACTAAATAATTCACAACTATTTCTAAACTCTAAAAATAACTACATTTTTGAGAGCAGTCAAGATGCAGGGTTTGGGGAGGCCTCTTTAACCTATAACAGATCTCTAACCAAATGGCACTATTCCCGATTGTCTCTGCCAACAACACCATGGTAGAATGAGTAAAAAACAACAAAAAAATACCGGGTGTCATCATACATGACCAGTTGACTTTCGACCACTCTGTATCATGTATATGGTTAAAAAAAAATCATCAAAGACTAGGTACATTATACAGATTAACAACCTAACACACAGGCAAAGTCAGATGACACATAGCCTCTGCATTCTTACTGCCATTTCT
The DNA here is from genome assembly GCF_019279795.1 of Protopterus annectens. Classification (NCBI taxonomy): domain Eukaryota; kingdom Metazoa; phylum Chordata; order Ceratodontiformes; family Protopteridae; genus Protopterus; species Protopterus annectens. The sequence continues at coordinate 1,876,756,121 of NC_056739.1, forward strand.
CCTCTATGCTGACCCAAACTTTGTTAACTTGTGTCTCACAACAGAATTGCAAGAACTTGAGGAATCATGTACTAAAATAGCCAAATATACAGTAAACTTTAGCAAGAGAATATACCATGGGTTAGCACCCATGAGAGTTATGCTGGTTAGAACTATCAAATCACCTAGCTCTTTCTTAGCTAGCTACAATACCCATACTTTTCTATAAGCTGGAAAAATGCACAGCCCTTAACAACTTAATACAACAAATCCTCCAACAGAATTTCATTCTGTAGAGAAAATACCACTAATCACTCTAAACAAATCATCTAATATGGAAGGTTATCTGTATATTCAAATAGTATAGAACCAAATTCCACTACTACTGCAATCAAGTCAGAATGAAAACTCATTTAAAACACAATTAAAACTTCATCAAAAAATCAATGTATCTGTTCCTGTATGTCTCTAGGATAAGTGCCACTATAATAACCAGCTTGCCACAATTTCTCTTCATTTGGAATCCTGTGCCTGACAACCAGTCTTCCCCAATACCTGAATAATTGTACTAGCATCTTTGTGCCATATGCATAGTTTTGTAACACTACTCACCACCCCACCTCTGATGTCAACCTTACGATAGCCATATATAATTGTCTCTGAACCTGTATGATACCCCACCTCTTATCTAAAAAATTAAACTGTTCTTTCCTACTGCGTTCCTTCTCTCAGCTTCATTTCTTTGAATTTCTAACCACTAACCGCAATAATTGTTGTCTATGTGGCAAATCCGCTAATACAACTCTTCAAAATACTAAGTGTTCAAAATATACTAAATGTATAAATGTATTTATTACTGCTATAATCACCTTTATTTCATATGAATGTAATCTAATTAGCAAACATAAGTCATCATCTTCTTTCGGCTGTTCCTGTTAGGGGTTGCCACAGTGGATCACCTGTTTCCATTTCTTCCAGCCCTCTGCATCTTGCTCTGTCACATCAACCACCTGCATGTCCTCTCTCACCACATCCATAAACCTTATCTTAGGCCTTCCTCTTTTCCTGTTAACTGTTAGCTTCATCCTTAGCATCTTTTTCCCAATATACTCCGCATCCCTCCTTGGCACATGTCCAAACCAACGTAATCTTGCCTCTCTGGCTTTGTCTCCAAACTTTCCAACCTGGGCTGACCCTCTAATATACTTATTCCTAATCCTGTCCAACCTCGTCACACCCAGTGCAAATCTTATCATCTTTAACTCTGTCACATCCAGCTCAAACTCCTGCCTTTTTGTCAATGCCACTGTCTCCAACCCATATAACATAGCTGGTCTCACTACTGTCTTGTAGACCTTCCTTTTCACTCTTACAGGTATTCGTCTGTCACAGATCACTCCTGACACTCTTCTCCACCCACTCCATCCTGCCTGTACTCTCTTCTTCACCTCTCTTCCACACTCACCATTACTCTGAACTATTGACCCCAAGTATTTAAACTCATCCACCTTCGCCACCTCTACTCCTTGCATCCTCACCAATCTTCTATCCTCCCTCTCATTCACACACATATATTCTGTCTTAGTCTTGCTGACCTTCATTCCTCTTCTCTCTAGATCATATCTCCATCTCTCCAGGGTCTCCTCCACCTGTTCCCTACTCTCACTACAGATCACAATGTCATCTGCAAACATCATAGTCCATGGGGACTCCTGTCTGATCTCGTCTGTCAACCTGTCCATCACCATTGCAAATAAGAAAGGGCTCAGAGCTGATCCTTGATGTAAACCCACCTACACCTTAAATGCATCCATCACTCCCACCACAGACCTCACCGCTGTCACAGTACCCTCATACATATCCTGTACCACTCTTACATACTTCTCTGACACTCCTGACTTCCTCATACAATACCACAACTCCTCTCTAGGCACCCTGTCATATGCTTTCTCTAAGTCTACAAAAACACAATGCAACTCCTTCTGACATTATCTGTGCTTCTCCATCAACACTCTCAGAGCAAACATTGCATCTGTACTGCCCTTTCCCGGCATGAAACCATACTGCTGATCACTAATCATCACTTCCCTTCTTAACCTAACTTCCACCACTCTTTCCCATAACTTCATGCTGTGACTGATCAGTTTAATCCCTCTGTAGTTACTACAGCTCTGCACATCACCCTTATTCTTAAAAATCGGTACCAAAACACTTTTTCTCCATTCCTCAGACATCCTCTCACTTTCCAAGATTTCATTAAATAATCTAGTTAAAAACTCCACTGTCATTTCACCTAAGCACCTCCATGCCTCCACAGGTATGTCATCTGGACCAACAGCCTTTCCATTCTTCATTCTCTTCATAGCTGTCCTTACTTCCTCCTTGCTAATCCATTGTACTTCATGATTCACAATCCGCACATCATCCAACCTTCTCTCCCTCTTATTCTCTTCATTCATCAACCCCTCAAAGTACTCTTTCCATCTCCTCAACACACTCTCCTCACTTGTGAGTAGGTTTCCTTCATTATCCTTTATTACCTTTACCTGCTGCACATCTTTACTAGCTCGGTCCCTCTGTCTAGCCAATCGGTACAGGTCCTTTTCTCCCTCCTTAGCAAACATAAGTATGATTGTTAATTTATATTACCATGTTGGAGCTTTTCTCCCCAAGCTTCTGCTAAAATGTTTTTTTTTAATAACCCCAGTCAGACAGGCCCAGTAAACAAAACAAAACAAATAAATAAAAATAGCACATGACATATATTGGTGAACTTACTTCTCAGTTCCTGGGGAGAAAACACATTCTTACCAACAAATGAAATTAGAAATTGCATCAGCCATTCAAATCGATCAACTTCTTCCTAGCTGGGTCTTCATCTGTTGAGGCCTACTAAACCAGGGCCTCCTAAGTTGTGGTTAGTGTCCCATCCTTCTGCATCATGCTGCATTTTAGTGTTTTCCAGTTGTTCTTATTCAGCTTTCTCAGAGAATTTTGCTCCTTGTTCATGCATCAGAAAATGCTTGCACCTGCGGTACATGAACATTCAACAAATGTAACCAAATAAATATGCTGAAAAAGTTGATGACATTCAAATCCAGGTCTTCACTCTCATAACAATCTTACCTTCTGTCTTATATTGCCTTCAACCAAAGGGGAAATTGCATTTGAAAAGTTTCATTTGGCAGGCCATTGCTTTACTGATCTGGCTGTTGAAAATTGCAATACTACTATTGACCAAAGTAAATTTATAATCAATTAAAAAGCTCATAATTGGCTCCCACTAAAAACACCTCCCTTAGATGAGATGTTGACTACTTTAATAAGCTCTTTCTGGATACTTTTAATAGCTTAGCCCCCTTGCGTACCAAGCAAAAAAAAGTGAATCATACCCCTTTGTTAACAAAACTGACCAAACAAAGTCTCCTTCATAGAGATAAAGCGTGGAAAGCTTGACAAAAATATAGAATAAAACAAAATTAAATTAATTGCAAACAACTCAGAAATAAAGAAAAGAAGCTAGTCATACAAAATAAAAAAATCTACTACTCCTCCTCTAAGCTATCAACCTTTCAAAATAATCTAAAACAATTCTGGAAGTCCATCTCTACTCTACTCTACTTAACCCTGGCACAATACAAAATCCATCTCCCACACCTGAAAAAAACTCCACAGGAAATTTTTCATGACTTTAACACCCACTTCATTACTACCATTCAAAATGTAGTCAAAGACTCCTCAAGAAGCATAAACCTAGACTCACAGACTAAAAATAACTTCACACAAATTGCCGACATACTACTCACTCCCTATACAAATTCCAATCCACCCATGACTCTTTCATTTACTATAAAGCCATTTCCCCACCTCTCTTATATGCAAACTCCTAAATAAACTCAAACCATGTTCTCTGTCCACTGATAACTAGCAACAAATGGAGTTGCATACCCTGTCAGCATTCTTATAAGTTGCTCTCTTTCAGAAAGTTACGTCCCACAGTTATGGAAAAAATCTATTATTACTCCACTACACAAAGGTGGAAACTCTCACGAACTCTCAAACTATTGCGACATTTCTATACTTTTCCCATTATCCAAAATCCTTGAGAAATGTGTACAGACACAATTATGCAAATACCTCATGGACACTGATCTTTTGACTCCCACCCAGCACGGCTTCCGCTCAGGGCAGAGCACTTTTACAGCCCTACTCTCATTCACTGATACTGTCAACAAAGCCTTAGATACTGGTTACCCTACTTCAGTAATTTTACTGGATCTAGCTAATGCTTTTGACACAGTATCACATGCTAAACTTCTAATCCAACTAACAAAACTTGGTTGCTCCCCCAAATTCCTCAACTGGTTTTCATCGTACCTAAACAAATGGCAACAATTAGTAAGGTGGCATGACATCCAGTCTGACTATCTGTCTAATAGCATAGGAGTCCCACAGGGTTCCATTCTGGAACCACTACTCTTGAATATCTTTATCAACAGCCTTCAAAAAGCCTCCCAGCTGGGTACTATCATCCAATATCCGATAATTCCACAATAATATCTACCTCAAACTATTTGTCTGACGTCCTCACAATTACTCAAAATGCATTTGCAGAAATAAAATCATGGCTAAATAATGCACAACTGCTGCTAAATGCCAAAAAAAAAAAAAAACAAAACAAAACTGCTACTATTCTCTTCAAAACCACCAGATGTACAATTCAAAATATTTTCTTAAGACAGAACAGAAATAAAAATAGTAAAATCTGCCAAACTACTAGGCATTACAATAGATGACAAACTCACTTTTGAATCACACATTCTTAACACAATAAAGAAAACACACTTTAAATTAGGCAAACTTTATCATCATAAACTCTACTTAGACAATCACACCAAAACAAAACTAACAAATACCTTACTCATCCCTTCCCTTCAATATGGTAATGCCATCTTTACTAACCTTCACTCATCCCTCAGCAATGAACTTCAATCTTGCTACTATAAAATAGCTAAATTTACTTCAGGAAAGCCAAACCGCTCACACAACTGCCAAGCAATCTCTGAACTGAACTGGCTCGAATTCCCCATCTACCTCTGTTATACCCAATTAATGCTTGACCACAAATTAATTTATAAACCAAATACCTGCCCAGCAATCTCCTCTAAACTAAAAAGTTATACTCCTACACATATACTAAGATCCTCCAACAAATGTCTATTAAGTGTAACTAAAGCCAATAAAAGATCTAGACAGTGTTTGTTCTCCTATAACATTGCAAAACGGGTGTATATCATAAATCCGAATGCACAAATGTCCGAACGCCAAAACTTTGAACTGGGAAGTTCGAAGTCTAAAAATAACGAAGCCGTGGAACATTGAATTATTTCCCAGGGAAAGAATTCAGTGGGCCGTTTCAGTGGCTTTGCTATTTCCTCCACTGTGGTGCGATCTTGGAGTTGCTATATTTAATTGGGGGGGTGGGGGGATGAAGCCCCCCACATTAGACACAGTATGTAGTGTTCGTCTGTTTCCGCGTTTTCATTGGTTCATAGGTTCATACTAGGCTATCTGCCCTAGGGCATTTATAAGCCTAGCCAGAGTGTGTTTGGCTTCCGCCACCCATTTTAAATTAATTTTGCTATGCCCTTTTTCGAGGTTAGTATACTGTGCCTCTGTCTAACAGTGACACAGAAGTGACACCCGGGGTAAACCTACGATCTCCCATCCACTCATCAAGATTCCTCTTGAAGAGAGTCAATGAGGGACTCTGCCTAACCTGGACAGGGATTTTATTCCAGAGTGAAGGGAGCCTCTGGGTTATGAATCTGTCCCTCCAGCATGTCCTATTTATTTCAGTGCTGAGGTTCAAGTCTGTTGAGCGTAGCTCGATGGGATTTGGATTTTCTGAGGTGCAGCATGTCCATTAATTCCGGGCTGGACATGGCTTTATACGTCAGGCACAGATCGCCTCTGAGCAGGCGATATGCCACTGAGTAGAGCTGGAGTTTCTTTAACCGGGCAGCATATGGCATCTGTTTGAGCCCTTTGATCCTCATGGTGAGGTACTTTTGGTGTCTTTCCAGTTGCTACAGGTGTCTGGTAAGGTACATCCCAAAAGGGGCATTGTACTCAATTATGGGCCTGATGAGGGATGAGTAAAGAGGCACAATGACCTCCCCTGATCTAGATGTGAATCCCTTCATGATTAGGTAGGCTATATAAAATGGTCTTCTAACCACTTTGACCACATGGTTGTCAAATGAGAGATTGCTATCAACTTGGGTCCCCAGGTCCCTAATTACTTCTTCTGTACTTAATGGATTACCACCTATGTGGTAATTTGTGTGCACTTTGTTTTTGCCAAAGTTGATGACTATACACTTTTTGGCATTTAGCTTGAGGCCATGGCTCTGGCACCAGTTGTCTGTTTCTATGAGGCCCTTTTGGAGGATGCTTGTGTCGGCTGGAGAGTCGATTATGGCACCCAGTTTGCAGTCATCTGCGAACTTGGTCAGCCACAGTCCTTCCATGTTGGCCTGTACCTCCGAGAAATATATACTGAACAAGAGAGGTCCCAGGACTGAGCCTTGTGGGACGCCACTTGTAACTGGTTTGGAGTCTGACATGGCTCCAGCAATTCTAACCATGTGGGTTCTGTCCTTGAGCCAGTTTGCAACCCACCTAGTGACATAGGGGTTTATATTTAAGCTAGTGAGCTTATCTATAATGCCCGAGTGGGGTATTGTATCGAAGGCTTTTGCGAGGTCCAGGTAGGCTGTGTGGACCACCTTCCCCTTGTCAATGGCTTTGATGACTGTTTCAAAGAAATCGACCAGGTTTAAGAGGCAGGATCTGCCCTTAACAAAGCCGAACTGGGTAGGATTGGGTAGGATCCAGTGTCTGTAGGTCCCCAATATCTTTATTTATGAGGTTCATGATGATCCTTTCCATAGCTTTGCAGACCAAGCTAGTCAGGCTTATGGGGCGACAGTTTCCAGGATCCGCTGAGGCACCACCTTTGTGGAGAGGGACCACTGTTGCTGTACGCCACTCTTTGGGTACATATCCTGTAGTAAGGCTGAGATTGAACAGTAGTTTTATGTTTGGGTTTAGCTCTTCTTGGAGTTCATGTAGAGTGCAACCCGGGACACCGTCTGGTCCCATTGATGCTGTGTTTTTTGCTTTGGAGAGGGCGGCTCTTACCTGAGCATCTGGGATGTCAGGGGGCAGCACTCTGCTGGGATAGATATATGCCCTTTTGGTGGGGAGGGGGGGAGTTTGCACTGAACCTGCTAGCTAGGATGTTGGCAATGTCTGTGGGTTTGGTGTATTTTTTGTCATTTTCGACTAATTCTGAGCATATCTGGGAATTCCCACCCAGGTTCCTAACATAACTAAAGAAAGCCTTGTGATTATCCTTAGTGTCCTGTGCAAATTTTCTCTCCAAGCTGGCCTTAGACGATTTTATGAGTATCTATAGTTTTTTGCTAATACTGATCAGCGATGCCTTCCCTTTTTAGGATTTTGCTCTATCATGTAGTAGCTTCCTCCTTCTATTGTATAGTTTGTTTATGGCTGGGGTCCACCAGACAGGACGTCTGCCTTTGGAGGATTGGGTCTTGGTTTTATTTGGGATTGAAAGATCCATGCATTCCTGAAGTTGTTCATAGAATGCATTTATAAAGGTTTCTGCAGTCTGGGCCGTATTTTCCACAGGCCCGGGGGTTTTGAAGGATTCCACCTCGTTTTTGAGGAGTGTGAATTTTGCTTTAGTGAAGTTTTTCACTGTGTTTTTCTGGGCAGGGGTGGGGTCGGGATGTGAATATCCAGTGAGATTAGTTTATGGTCTGATCTTACCAGTGAGGGATACACTTCTGGTCTGGAGCATAGAGTCCCCATGTTGGTGATGATCAGGTCCAGTATGTTTTCCCCTCTTATGGGAGTGGTAACAAGTTGTTCCATAGCATTTGAGTTTATAAATTCTAGGAACCTTTGGGCTAGGGTGTTGGAGCTAGAGTAATGCTCCCATTCAATGTTTGGGTAGTTGAAGTCGCCCAATATAATGGTGTTTGGAGGGACCTTCATATTTTCCAGTGTTCTCAGGAAGGCTGAGTGGGGTTTCTGGGTTTGGGAGGGTGATCTGTAGCAGGCTATAAACTGGAAGGCAGTTTTACCCACTGTTAGTTGCACATGGATAGTCTCTGATGCTTCGTGCTGTGCCACCAACCTGGAGGTGTGGGTATCTTTGACGAATATTGATACTCCCCATCCTTTTGTGGTTCGGTCCAAGTTTTGGGGCCGAAAAGCATGGTATGAGGTATAACCTGGTAGTGCTGGGGTGCTCTCGGGAGCCTTGAACCAGGTTTGTGTTACTGCACAGATATCGATGTTCTCCATGCTAAGGAGAGTTTCGAGTGTATGCATCTTGAGGTTTAGACTTCTGGCATTGAGTAGCATTACTCTTAGTTTCTTATCCCTTGTGATACCCATGGAGGTGGGTTTGTCTTTTGAGCCTTGCCTAAAAAAGGCACTATGGGGGTAGCAAGAGCCTTTTTCTTATATCCGAAAGCCCAGGGGTGACTGGTGCAAGCCGTCACTAGTGAAGCATCGTGGCTTGTCGAGCATGTCATCCCAGGCTGACAGGCATTGGATCCCCTTTGGATGACACCAATACTTAAGCCAATTGTTGAAATTGATCATCTTGTCTTCATATTGTGGCATCATTCTTGGTGATGGTAAGATGCTACTTTAGGTCAGGGTCAAACCGGCCTGGGCTACATGCTCAGAGAGCTCCTCTATGACTCTTTTCATGTAGTCCAGGGAGTTACGTTTCAGGTCATTCACACCAGCATGGACAATGACTGAGTCATATTTGTACTTGCCTTGGAGTGACCTGAGTGCTTGTGTTAAGTGGCGGATCCTAGCGCCCGACAGGCAGCTCACCGTGACCTTCTCCTTGTTCAGCCTGGTGAGCAGGACATCAGTGTGCCTGACAATATAGTCATCTATTACATGTGTATCAGGTGTGTTGTTTAGCCTTAAGGGCTGTGACTGTTCGGCACACTGGCTTTGTGAGCTATGCGTTGCACTTGTTTTGTTTTGGGGTAGCGGTTGCTTGGGTGTCTGCTTTGGAAGTCTCTGCTGCTTAGGCAGATTTTTATTTAGAGCCACCGAGTATGTTTTTGTGTGTTTATGTGTTTGGTTTGCTGTTTTGGTAGGTCTATGTGAGACTGGAATTGTAGTGAGTGTGGTTTCCTTCTCCTCCTGACTGGTTACGCCAGTACTGAGTTGAAAGAGCTTAGCCTCCAGTTTGGCTATATGGTTGCATCTCTCACATGTGTTGGAATTTGTTGGGAGGAGGAGAGGGTTGTCTGTGTACATGAGGCAGTTGTAACATTGCCTCAAGATTCCCAGATTCACCAGCTAGACCGGAGAGGAGATTGACAACTGACCTTTGGACATGCTAGAATAGTATTTGGAATTCCTTTATAATTGAAGAAAAGGGCCAATGGGGAACAAGGTACTCAAGGGGAGTTTGTGAGGGTGTAATGCTTTTAATTTTTTAGTGCTGACTTAGTGAGCAAGTGCCAGGTAACTTAAATGCAATGTGTTACAGGTAACTTAAATGCAAAAACGACAAACAGTAAATTTCTTTCAAGTGAAACAAGGAAATAAGTACAGTAAGCAATGCAGATATCACTAGGGAGCCACAGAAGCACTGAAAAGCCATGTTTTAGGTGAAATTAGGATTTCAGGCAAATAATAAAACAAACAACAAGCATACAAACAAATCTAGATTCAGCAGGCCTGGATCTAGTCTATGCTACAGCAAACAAGGTGTACCAATTTCAGTAAGAAACAGTTCAAATATGCAGGCACTATAAGCCTTTAACCAGAAGGGAAAAGTCAATTCTCTCCTCCCACAAGAGTGCAGACCACGAACCTTCTTAATGTAAAATAACTGGCCTGAAGCCCAAGTGCTTAAACCAGAACTAATACACTTTTAGAATAACAGACACTGAGCCCTCAATCAGCAGTTCCCAACTTAGAAGGATGTAAGCTACCTGTCCTGCCACCACAGTGCAGGCCACAAACCTTCTTAATGTAAAACAACTGGTCTGAAGCCCAAGTGCTTAAACTAAAAGGCTTAGAATGAGTTACACCAAGCAGTAATAAATACAACTGAGTACTTTTAAGATGACGCAAAAGCAAAATAAAGTAGGAAGAAACACAAATACAGTAAAAGGAGATACATTTTTTTTTTTAAGTGGAAAGAGAGAAAGGATTAGCAAAAACTAAGCTGATTGGCGTTCTCAAATGTTCTCACTGTACTGGGTAGAATGAGGTAATGACACTAGACTGGGAGGAGGGTCCCAGATCAAATTTACACTAGGGGTGGGCAACTGCAAAGCCACCAACTATAAAAACACTATACCAACAGGGAGGGTGGGAAACAAACTGCAGAAATGTTTCTCACACCTGAAAAGCAGCAGTGAGCCTTTAAATGAAAGTTTTAAACAGCTAAAGGAGCCTCTAGAAAAAAGAGTTTAACTGCAACAAGTTATTACAAACAAACAACCCAACAGATGCTTAATAAAAGTGCACAATTTCCAGTTAATACCTCACACACAGTGAAACTAGCTAGGAAAATACACAGTACACAAAGTGCTATAAATAACAAAGAAAAAATAGAAAAAAATAAACAAAAAACAGGATACTTAATATTATATATTATAGCTCCGAGTTTGCTGAGTGTCCTTCCTTTGATCAAGCTCAGTGTGAAATGGCAGAACACTCACAAATGAACTTCTTAGGTAACAGAAAGTTGAAACCTGAGACAGATTTTAAGAAAGAAATCTCAAAAGAACCAATGAGGTGCTTAGTCTAAGCTGTAGTCCAGGTGACCTCAGTCAACCAATGACCTCAAACAATTCTCTCTCACTGAAATGCCTGATGGCTTTGGCTAAACCAAGATGTCCCTGAATATGTGCTCAGACACACAGCCTCCACAAACACTAGGCCCAAATACAAGCCTGAATATGGAAATGCTACAAATATCCCCACAACTTAGAACAAACTGCAGAAATGTTTCTCACACCTGAAAAGCAACAGTGAGCCTTTAAATGAAAGTTTTAAACAGCTAAAGGAGCCTCTAGAAAAAAGAGTTTAACTGCAACAAGTTATTACAAACAAACAACCCAACAGATGCTTAATAAAAGTGGACAATTTCCAGTTAATACCTCACACACAGTGAAACTAGCTAGAAAAATACAGGAACAGCATTTTTTTTTCTCTGGGAAAAAAATCGTTGTTCTGAGTATTCCGAGTTTTCAGTTTTTGAACTTTTGGGTTCGATATTTACATAGTCGAAGTTTTGACACTTCAACTATGTGATATAGACCCTTGCAAAACAATGGAACTCCTTACCCTCCCATATTACCCACATAGGCTGTTCAAAGACATTTAAATCAGCATTAAAAACATATTTTCTAAATAACTTCTCTTGCAAATGCAAAACAATCAAGCCACCTTAAAACCCTTCCCTAATTAATACTAATCTACATCCACGGTGCAAATAATTACTACTGTATTGGTAAAGCTGTTAAAATACCCCTATTTGTTCTAACAAAAAAAAAAAACTGCCTTGTATTATGCAATGCTAAAATTAGATAATGAGCCCATGTACTGTACAGTATTTGCATATTCTGTCATTATATTAGGTACTGACTACCAATTTTTGTTAAAATTTAATAAGTCTTGTAAATATTGTAGTCTACGTTTATCTCATTTATATTATATAGTGACTACCAATTTTTTGTCTGAATTTATAAGTCTTGTAAGTATTGCAATCTACGTTAATCAATATTGTTAAATCTTATTTTTCTCTCTATTAATTGTGGAGCTTTTCTCCCCGGGCCTCCTCTGAAAATGCATTCCTGACCCAGTGGACTTTCCCGATCAACAAATGTCAATAAATAAATAAATAAATAAATAAATAAATGCTATTTTACAGCAATATTTTATAATAAAATGGTAATCCATTTTCTTGTCACAGTGATTAGACAATACCTCCCACAGAAGTGATTTTTAAATTAAATGATATGCATATTTTTGTCAAGTTCCCTACATCATCAGTTGTCATTAAATTGTTATATAAACATTACAGCCTTTAACCTATATATACTGTTTATTCCTGTTTGTTGGTCCTTTAAATTATAGAGGGGACACTATTCTAAGTCCACTCCCACTCAGAGAGGTGAAAGGAGTCCTCAGTACATTTGCAAAAGCAGCCCGAATGGAAGGGTGGAGGTGGGCAATCTAATTCACAATAAAAAGACCTGCAACCATTCCACAATGTTACGTGATTTCAGAGCTGCCTGTATTTAACATTCACACTTGCTTGCACACCACACACACACAGACACATAGACATACACGCACACACACACACACACACACACACACACACACACACACACACACACACACACACACACACACACACACACACACACACACACAGCATTTTTCTGAAAATAAAAATGCTAAAATAATCAACATATTACTTTTTTGTCAGGAAGCAGACATTAGAAAGCAAAGACTCGACATTACATCTCAGAAAAGTCACTGACTGAATATATTACCACAAAGATTTTTTTTTTCATAGCATTCCATTGCATTAAATCTAGACATTGGCAGCATGGAACTGTTAAAATTAGGTTTGTTTTAGATTAGCATTTATAATCAAACCGAAAATAAAGCACAGAAGGAAAACAATTTTAGTTTCAGAAAATTATAAACAATTTTCTAAAGATGAGCTGTACACTAAGATGTTGAAGCTAGTATCTGTTGTCATGGCCTCTATGTATCAGTTATGGGTATGGCATTACGAATTTGGGGCATTTACAGGAAAGTTAGAAAGTGTGTTTGTTTTACTAAAACATCAGACATGTTGCTCAGTGATAGAGTTGCTGCAGTGTGCACATGCTGTTTGTGGACTAGTGCACTTTTCCAGTTGCCGTCTTATGCTCCCATATTCCAGAGATGCATCATAGGTGAATTATCAGTCATTTGTATTACCTGTAGGAGTTTGCACTCTGTATATTTGGCTATGCATACGTATGCACCCTGCATATTTGGCTGTGAGTACATATGCACCCTGCATATTTGGCTATGCATACTTCCTGCAGTGGATTAGTACTCAGTCACTGCCCTGTGTCCTCTAAGAGCCAGGAGGGATCCCATTTTCCATGACTCTGGAGTCTGGAATGGATTGAGCACATAACTGGAGAATAAATGGACCACGGCATGTAGTCATTTCCATCTCTCTCTCACTCTCTCTTCCATTTTATATGCATATAGTTATGACTGACAAATCCAGTCTGTTCTATAAACAAGCAAGGCAGATTTTAAGTCTGATCAATCTCTGAACACAATCTGAAAGAAAAAAAAAAAATAAAGAAAAGCAGCATTGGTCCACTGTCACAAAATATGAAGACACTAGAACACAGGTGGGATGTAATACCTTTTGTCCCGGTCCCCTTCAATAGCACACATCACACCAAATGACATTTGACGACCTTTATTAGATTTCCATAACATAGCTTTGATCACCAACTTTATTAATTACAACTATTCATGATATAATTGATACTAAATTGATCATAACATCCTTCTAATGTTAATCAGGGCAGCGTACCTACTCACCCTTCCCCAGTAAGCAGCGTCCATACCTCTACTTATTTTACTTATGAAGCAGTGTCCCGTCTCACTTCATACACCATTCATAGTAATGTTAATCAGGGCAGCGGACCTACTCACCCTGTCCCAGTAAGCAGCGTCCATACCTCTACTCACTTTACTTATGAAGCAGTGTCCCAACTCACTTCATACACCATCCATTGAATTACCATACACCAAATAAACACCATCCTTAACTCGGCTTGCATATCTATTCAGCAAGCTTCCTCCAACTACTCATTTCCTTTCCCCAGATCCTTGAATTGAACATCCAGACATCAGAGGGGGAACAGAAGACGGCAAGCCTATCCCTTTTCTCCGCCAACCAGCCTGACCAAGCTGTTTCCCCTCCCTTCTACCCAAAATTGTTCAATCCACTTCCTATGAAGGGAAGGGTCAAGCCAAACATCATTTGGTGTACAGTAATTACCTGGACTTTACCAGCCCTTGGCAGTTATCCGGACATTACCAGCCGTTTGCAATTACCTAATGCTTTCCAAAGCCTCACCTGCCACTGGAGCAAGAATACTCAACCCCAACCCCCAACATTACCCTACCCCTAGCAAGGAAGACATATAACAATACAATGTGAAGTTCAATTCTGGTATTCCCCAACAATTTCAAGCAAACAAGACATTACCTTGTGACTACATTTTCAGCTGCACTGCTGGAAAATCCCACTGCCTACCCTTAGCCTTTCCCATCGAAGGGTCTCTTTCCCTAAACTGAACACAGAGTTCTAATATGCCTTAATAAGGTGATTACTCAGCCCCACATTGTGCCCCATTCTGGTGGCAAGAAAATCCATCCTATCAAAAATGTCACCTCTCAAATCCCCTTTTCAAGCCACCGCATGATGCCTTCTGGCTTTCAGCAATCTGCAAAGAAAAGAAAACAATAAATTCTATGTGCACACATACCAATAATTACTTAACACGGAGGCACTGATACGGACCTCTGCCACTCCCATCAAGTGTTTGCCAAACTTTGCACCAAAGTATGGAACCAGCCCCACCCCCCTTTTTTTTTACAACTCATATCCCCAGAAATAAGAGCCAAACTTGTCTAGCTTGTAATCATCCCTGAGCCAGTAGCCTAATAACTTCCTGTGATACTAAGAGAACTGTTACCCAAGAAGGACAATAGAAGCAGCATGTGGAATAAAAATCAATCTTGGCTACCTACCACACATGATAAAGGCTACCCACAGAAATGAAGCCAGATGTTGTCGAGCTTGTAATCATTCCAAAGCCAGTAGTCTAATAACATCCTATGATTCTAAGATTGTTGTGGCTCCACCCTACCCACAGCAACATGCCTTAATGAACATTACATAAAATAAATTACTTCTAACCTCATCAAACCCACTGCAGAGTTCCACACTCTTACCTATGGCTAAATGGCTGCTGCTGCTATCTTTAGTGGGAACAACTTTCCAACATTGATCTAACATACTGACGGTGCCACCACTTAAGCTTGAAATCAAAACTCAAATGCCTTTCTCCTCTGGCTAGCCATCTAAATCCTCTACCAAAAATCAACTTTGAAATACACTTACTTCTGCCAGCAACTGTTGCCCAATTGAGCTCACCATGTGTAACCTCCTCTCTCGCCACTGCCTCCATCATCTGTAAACTCACTGTGTGGTGCCACCACTGATACCCATGACTCCACCATCTGCAACAAAAAGGACAAAAATAAATCCTCTAACCTGTAAAGAGATGGTACCACCTTATACCCACCTATTCCAAAGTATAACAGCAGTGGTCCAGAAAACACCCATCTGCATGAAAGAAAAAAGGGTTACGTATAAATCATATTAGAAAACACGCACATTCAGAAATGTTATTCAAAACCACATATCCTGCCAATCTGGGAAGGCATGTACCACCGTCACACACATTTATGACAAAGCAATCATAACTAAAACTATGCTTCCAATGAACCAAATTTTAACTACCAAGTGAGTATGTTACAACTAAAACCCCCCACCTGAAGGGACCTATCAATATCCCCAACCACGGTAACCCTGCAATTCCATACCACATCACTTAGTGCACTGTCTAAGCCAAGCTAACTTATATTGTAACACTCTCTGCCTAGCTCTTAACCTTCCATCTCCAAATGAGGCACACTAACCAAACATACTACCGAAGAAATGGCATCTTAGAGTGCTATCAATGGGATCCTCTGCCATGAGCCCCCCTTCACACATTAAAATGTAATTAGGACTTAGAGCTCCCTTTCTTTTCTTTTTTTTTTTTTTTATAAACCTGCTTAACCTTCCCAGCCAAGGCTGATAGGTGTACGAAGTTCTGTCCATTTTTTTCCCCTATTTCCCTTTTCCCCCCGTTTGCTTGCCAGCAATGACAAAAACTCTAACACATATATATACCTCTCAACCTCCTAGCTCAAATAATGTGGGCAATGAGTCAGTTCAATAACCAGTGCATTTAGCCTTACTTGCAGTAAAATATTATTTGCTAGCAAAAGGGAGGCACAAAGATAGTTTCACCAGAAGAGAAACAGACAGAATGTTTTTTTTTATGTAGGTAAATAGTGTTATTTCTTCAGTAGAATATTGTTGGGCTTTTATTAATACAAATTCTTAAGAGGCCTCTGAAGCTTATCAATGTTATCAAATATGTTCTAGATATGAATTGAGAAAACTTGAATTTAAAATGTGACATGTTTTGCAGCCTAACTACAATGTGTATGGCTACTCCGATTGCCACACTTTTATAATGTTTGCTAAAATGTAAAGAATGTCACCAGCTTCTGCTCTTGCTGTAATTGTTAACATCTCAGTTTGCTAAATATCATATTGTTATGAATACTATTACTTGTACGCCTCCACACTTGAGAGCTTGCAACATGGTAGTAATTTATATTTCGTTAGTGACCCTAAATGACTTCTGGAATGCCAAAAGATTAGTTGCTCATAAAATAAAGTAGTGATGTCCCCTTCAAAAGCTGGCTTAATGGCATTTCAGCTGTAAAATAAATAAATGATGATTGCATTAGCATGAATGTTCTGAAGGGTACAAAGTCCAGAATCAGTTACTGTCATCCTTCCATCATCCGCCTTCACTGATTATCTGAAAACCGCAACTCCATGATAAAACAGACCAAACATGAGGCAAAATTCTGAACACACTTCTGAAAACTGATCTGCATGCACTTCTCACTGGCTGGTACCCGCTGCACATGCACTGGAGCACCATCATGATGCCAAACAATCCAACAGCTCACGAAAGTCCACCACCGGACAAACTACCCCCCCCCCCCACAACTGCCAGAGTATCAAAGGATGAAGCCGCTACCACCACCACCAATGGCATTTCCTTGCAGAAACCCAGTTTAGATGTCTATTAATTAGACTAACATCAAACACATTCCTAGTCACAAGAAATGTACTGTAACCCTACACCTGCCTTTATCACAAATGAAGTGGCTAAAAGTTATCTTACCTGGGAGTTAACTTAAAACCCTCAGCAATGAAGCACTCAACCACCATCACACTGACATCCATTTTTTTTTTATTAACTTTCCCTGCACTGCAACCAACCACCCGCCACACTGACAAAAACACCCAAGAAATGCAGATCAGACATCCAGAACCCTCATAAACCACATGGCAGATCCCCACCACCGAGACCACTATGGCTCTCCACAAATCCCTTTTTGTGAAGGCCTTTCCTTAAAAAAATAAATAAATAACCAAACCCATTTGACCTGTTTTATGAACTACCTGTCCACATGGTGAAACAAACTTAAATCTACCACCTTATGAATATTCACCACATCTACGTGGTTTGCAAAACCATTCAGATCGCTACTAACTCACGATGTTACAAGGGCTTCTAACAGTGTGCCACCACATATACTAGTTAAGCAACATTTAAACCCACGAGCCACTCATTCCAGTAAGTACTTTGCTAACCGGATAGTTAAAACAGCTCACAGAATACACGAGGCAAAATCTGGACCCCTCCAGAACATCTGTACAACAAAAGCCCGCCACCAGACCGGAAGACCACGCCACAGCCAATAATCGCAGCCCCCCCACAGCCACAATCGGTCCCATCTGAAGAAAAACACCCAAAACATGGTACCACCGACCGACCCCAAAGAAGCAGTCCACATCAGTCAGATTAAAACCGCAGCAACACAGTCTCAATGAGGACAATACCTTTCAGTTTCTTATATACTTAGAAAACTGCTAGAATAGTTTTTACAGTAGCATTTTCAGAAGGACATGAAGTCTGAAACTAAGCGGTCTGTCATTATTTAGCGACTGCAATCCTCTGTGATTTGTCAGAAAACCACAACTTTTATGAGGAAATAAAGTATGTGGCAAAATCAAGGGTAGTTCAAAAGTATGTGCTCCTCTAAGGCTGTAATTTGTTTCACTGCAAACAGCAAGTTGTTGCCAGAAAGATGTGCACTATGTCTAATTCCACATTTATTTCTGCTCCCATACTTCATGTTACATTGAATTTTTTTTTTCAGACAAGAAACGTTACAATCAACAAACTCAGGTCCTCTCCGGAACTCTCGACCGACGAAAGGCATTCCACCATTGGCCAACACCGAACGCATGCTCGGAACCCCGCAACCCACAAAACCACATGACAAACACCAGGAAGGCACAAAATTGACAAATAAATGCAACAAACAGGTGCCCCGCAACCCGCCAAAGCACCCAAAACCATCCTACACAACAAAACTGAAACTGTAAGGTCTGCTTCATTTTTTTTTTTTTTTTTTTTTTTTACAGCAAAGCCACACTGCTTCTCGTAACAGGGAGGCATGATTCCACTCCCTCACTGAGTTGGAAAGCCATCACCGCAGTGAAATAACAACGCAACCCCACCAACAACCTTACTGCCTCCTTAGTATTCACTACTAAAATCCACCTTCAGGCCCTGCACCTGCAGGTCATGTTCACCACGTATGTCCATTTACTAGCCCCACTAACTACTGACCCTAACCACCCAACAGAACTCTAAACCCTGTCCCTGACCACAAATTAAATAAATCTGTAAGTATTAAAAGAAATCCACTTTCCCACTCCCTCCTAAAGGATTAACAAAAGGGGCATAACTTAAACAAACCATCTGGCAAATATATATCCCTAACCTTGGAAAACAGAAAAAAGGTAGTAAAAAGAGAAAACTGTAATGTACTCTACCATACCTTGCCACTATTAACCCCAAGGCCTTACGCACCTACAGGTCGTCAAGGACGTAGTACTTGCTGTAGCAAGTTCATGCCAAAATGTGACTGCTTAACCCAACTACACTAGACTAAACCTCTTAAGCCCCTTCCCATCATTATCTCATTTCCTCCCAACCATCCCTGCCTCCACTTAACCCTTTCACCTCCCCAACCCACTTAACTCCCCTTAATATTAACCTACCCCCCCCCCCCCATGAAGATGTCCCGGGACAACTTAGCTTGTTGTCAAACTTAATTTATTGGTTTTGAAGTTACTTGAGATTTTAAGCTGGCATGAGCCCTTTATCAGACTTTAGCTGTTAACTCATGATGTAGGACTCATGTCAGCTTGAAAGCTCAAATAATTGCAAAACCGAAGATGGTTCAATAAAAGATATCACACCACATCTATGTGTTCAAGTGTCTTTGTGTGAACACAATCTGAAAACTGTTAGTATCAGAGTTTATAAGGTATTTTTTTAAAAATTAAGCCACGGTTGTACAGCGGTTGCGTTGTTGCCTCACAGCAAGAGGTTCTCCCGTTCGATTCTCAGCTAGTGTGCGGGGAGTGCCTTCTGTGTAGAGTCTGCATGTCCTCCACGTGGTCGAGTGGCCTCCGAAAGACATGCATGAATGGGTGTGCCTTCGCTGAAGGTTGGGCATTGGGCTGGCAACTCAGCACCATAAAAAAATCTGCTGCCAATCATTAGTGGACCGGAGTTCCCCTGTGGTGACCCCTAACCGAAAAGCCAAAAAGACAAACAGCAATATGTTTACACAAAAAATACTTTTACTGTAAGTAAATTTTGAGAATTACTTCATTAAAGTGTACACGTATCATTTTCAGAAGTTTTGTCAATTTTACAAGTAATTTATGCATCTCCTGTTTATCCAGATTATTCCATGATTGCAGTTAATGCCTGTGTGCAAAGTCCAGGTACAGTTATTCCCCTAATACTTCAGTAGCATACTTAATTTGTTTAGCAGAATGCATATGTTATGTCAGAAGTATAACATAACATATGCAAGTGTAATTTTTAAAATGTAAAAATATGTTTATGTGCTCACCAAAATTTGCACTATATATTCTAAAATAAAAGATTTATTCCTTATTTACTTCTAATTTAGAGATGTTGCTTACAGATAGTTTTCATCTGTTTATCTTGAATAAGGTAGTAGTTTTTCCTTCTGCAGTGTTTCAGAAAATAGCATTGCATTTCTAGACTGCTAGCTCGTCCTTATTTTAAATGTTCTGTTTATTCAATGCAATTTCATTATTAGTTCATAGCTCAGGGAATTGTTTATTGCACAGAGGTAATACCTATGTTTGTGATTGATGATCAGTGGCAATTCTCAAGGTATCAGCCTTTTATCATGTGATTGGTTCTCCCTGAATCTGCTATCTGACATTTATTTAAATCAAATCTATCTTGGCCTTCCAAATGTTTTATAAATGTCAAAAATGCACATATTTTTACAGTGCATTTTATTATGTTGATAATACATGTAATGCTACACTTCGATATTTCTTATAGGCAGTATCTCAAAAGTGCTTTCTGTAACCAATGAATTAATATTTTCAACAGATAACTACAGTTAAAATAATTAAATACACACTCTGCTTAACACCGGTCATCATTAAATCTGACTATCCATTGAGCATGAATGTAACTTTTGCAATTTTTTTACCATTTTTCTAAACACTTGATTTTAAAATATTGCCACATGCAGTCGATGCTAGCCTTTCATTTTATCCATCTCCCTCAGCCTCGACAGCATATTACAGTAGGCATGTCATAATCGCTTGATTGTTGCTGACATATTTAAGACATGAATAGTTGTCAGCCAACAGTGCAGTCATTGTTCAACCATAAGCTTTCTTCTACAGGACAATCATAGCTGTTTTTTTTGAGTACAGCCAAGTGATGGTGTCAGTAAAATTTGAATAAGCACTCTGTCTCTTCCCAGTCATACATGCGAACATTTATAGTAAACAAAGTCAAAACATAAAACAAGAAAAGTAAAAATATTTGACTGTTTTCTACGCACTTTTCGGACACTTTGCCGTGCTGCGTTTTGTTGAATAGGTTTGAATGTTGCGGTGGCTTTGTGCTTTTTAGAACTTTCTTTTATTTCCTTAATTTTTCAAGGTGCTAAAAACAAATTGTGTAATGCTTGGCTATGGCTATGTTTTCTTTACTGAAAGTAGTTTTGTAAAGTTAATTATTATGTATAGGTAGATAATCAGATCAAATTCATATTAAAGAAAAGTGGCTTTGACTGCATATGGATGACTGTTTTTTTTTTAAATGCACCTAACTCACCACTGTGTGTGTTGATACTGTCACTGAATCTAAATATCCTGGAAATAGTCTGCTTCAACAAGAGTTTGAAGAATGTCACTTGAGCAAGAGAAATGTTGATGAAGCCGTATCATGAAGACTGATTATTGATCTCCATGACATTGAATGTTAACATTAACTTTTTCTTACAATTTAGTAATCTGGTGGTCTGACCTAGTAAAAACACTTTGTTTTGCATGACTCGCATGATAGTAAAAGGAAGCTGAAAGACTTAATCAGGATTACAGATTATACACATGTGATCTAATAAGATTCTAATTTATCGCTCTAATTTTGCAGTCTGCAGACAAAATGGTTGTTTGATACTGACATGGGTAATCCATAAATGTATTTATTTATTTAGAGGACAGAATTAGAAAAGTGCATCTCAAACAATAGTAAATGGAACAAACTAGTGAAAGCTCTAGATTAAGCTGACATGGCAATACTTGGATAATACAATAAGAATTTAGACTTCTAAGGTAAATTAGCACAATGTTTACATAACAGAACTAAAACTGGGTCTATATCACCAGATCAAATGTTATTGGACACCCAAGCATCGAACTGGTAAGAGCAAAACTGAAAACCATGAGTGGCCCAGGGAAAGACTTCCGTTGGCCACAAAAAAAAAACAAAAAAACAAATTTAAAACAAACAAATTGAGGGCCTTCACCCCCCACACCCTCCAACATGGGGGGATGTGCACCCCACACCCCCCCTCACTAAATATACCAACTCTGAGATCACTCTACAGTAGATAAAATGGCAAAATCTGGCTAACAGCCAAGGGAAATCTTTCCCTGCATTAAATCGTCCATTTGTGGTTTTCTGCTTTCGTTCTTACCAGTTCAGTGTTAAGGTGTTCGATAACCTAAACATTTGATCTGGTGATATAGACCCACTAAAACTGGCCAGTTTATAAAATTAAGTAGATATTTAACAAGGAAGACTAATATGAAAGAATAATCAGCTAATCGTTACATAGTGAAATGTAGAAATTATTAAAGGTGTTTGAAAAAAATAAGTTAACTGGATAAAAATAAGAATTCTGTAGGAAGTACACTATTTTGGGCTCTTCGTGACCCTGTGATCACATGACCAGTGATCTATGAACCATGTTATATTGACAAACAAACTGTTATTTTCAAGTGTCTTAGTCTCTTTATAAATTATATGTACAGTGAGCGCAGTACTGAGATTGTGTGGAAACAGTAGCTGCTGCATTGTGAACAGACCAGGTATGTTTTGTGACCTCATTCATCTTGGACTTTAATAAAGTTTCATTCTTATAACCGTTCTTCACTTTATCAAACTGTCTTTTGTTTAGAATCACATATTCTCATCCATGGCTTCACTAACATATTACCTTTCTCAGAGATTACTATTCTGGAGATGCTCAAGACTCATTTTTTATTTTTCTACAGTTTTTTTTTTTTTTTAGCTTGCAGCCTTCCAACCCTCTCTTGCTCCTTTGATTGCCAGTAATCGCAGTGTATTTTACCCCTTCTTTGGTTCTATCCTTTCTCATAATAGCCTCTAGCTCATCATTTCTTTCTCTGTTTTTCTTTAATTTAGTCTTAAACAGACTTTGTATAATTCAGCTTATAGCTAATGTGATTTATTTTGCTATTTGGTCAATTAGTAGAACTTATTATTTCATGTATACAGACAGCTAAAATAACTGCTATGTGGTCAGGAAGCGTTAGCAATTGCTTTATACCAGGGGCGGCTCATGCTATAGGACTGCAGGACTGCAGACCCCCCACCTCTAGAAGGAAAGAAGAAAAGAAATAAAAAAATGAAATACAAAATAAAAAAAATCGCGAGTGCCGGAACTCCGCGCATGTGTGCTTGGAGTTCCTGGTACTCACAGAAATGCAGACTGCCATGTTAGGCAGTCCAGATAGGGCAGAAAGGCATTTCTGCCCTGCAGCCCAGAAGTCTGTGTGGTGAAGGCCGCACAGAATGGAAGGACACCGGACTGCATCGCCCGCAGGCTGGAGTCTGCAGCCTACTCTCGCGGACCAAGGAAGCCCCATCCTACTCTCACGGAGCCAGGAAACCATCTGTTAGTTTGCACAGGCAGGCTAAGGTGAAGTAAACCACCCATTGATTCTGCTGCTGAGACCGGATTAAGGTGTGTGAATCCAGGGCTGCTGCTAAGGAAACCAGCCATTGATTCTGTTGCTCTGACTGGATTAAGGTGTATGAATTCAAGGCTGCTGCTAAGGAAACCAGCCATTGATTCTGCTGCTGTGACCGGCTTAAGGTGTGTGAATCCAGGGCTACTGCTGTGGATTATTCAGGTAAACTTGATTCAGGAATGCAGGTGGGCTATGGAGAAAGAGACCGGTGTGTGTGTGTGTGTGTGTGTGTGTGTGTGTGTGTGTGTGTGTGTGTGTGTGTGTGTGTGTGTGTGTGTGTGTGTGTAATGCCCAGTTGCTATATACTGGTGGCTAGAGAACACATGGTGGTGGGTAGAGAATACTCAAGCTTGAACCCTGTACTTTGGGTGCAGGTGGCAAGGGCCTGAATTCCCTACCCACCACCATTTGCAAAACGTTTGCAGATTTTTGCCTCATCTTTGTTCTGTTCCTCATAAAATCTGTGGTTTCTGTATGTTTGTTTTAACTTGCAAAGTCAGTAGTGCAGTGGTGCACTGGTAGCATTGTTGCTTAACAGCTACAGGTTCTCTGGTTTGATTCTTGTCTGTGGTGCCTTCTGTGTGGAGTCTGCATGTCCTCCCATCGTACAAAGATATGTGTCTGGAGTGTTTGTCCCTGCTCTACTGAAAATTGGCTTTTGTTCCAAGTCAGACTTTCCTGGTTAACAAATGTTAAATAAAAATAACAGGCATTTGAATTTCAGACATCATATTCTTCAGAAAGTACATGGTAACACAAAACCTTTTATTCCAGCAATTTTCTAAGTTTATAACATGTATATTTGAAATTTGTCCCTATTTCGGGACTGTATTCCCCCATTATTGGCTTTGTCCAGGTTTGTTGTGCTAAGGTTGAGAGCTATGGTGAGAACTGAATTCACTGAATATGTTTGGGGGCTGTATTTCCCCATTACTGGCTTTGTCCACATCTTTTGCTATGAGGTTGAGAGCTATGATGAGAACTGAATTCATTAAATGATAGCCATTTAAGTTTCAGTCTTTCTCTCTTTCACAAAACAGCTGATTTGGCATAGTGGAATGTTGCTCTGACTGTTTTGCACAGGGTCCCCTAGGTTCAAGACTTGGCAGTGAAATGTGTGGTGGTAACACAGCATTTTGTTCTAGCAACTTTCCAACATTATATAAGCAATGTTTAAAATGTGTCCCTGGTTTTTGGGCTTTTGTCCCCTCTCCTCCAATAAATTTTGACTTTTTCCAGGTTTCTTGTGCTGCAAAGTTCAGAGATACAGCTGAGTGTCGAGTAGATTTTACAAGGAACTGAGAGCTGCAGGGGAACAAAAGTTTAGCGCTGCTTATGCTGAATCAGCTTGCATTGTTAATAGCACAACAGGTAGTGTAATTGCTTTTGATGCAGAAGGGTGTGGGTTCTTCTCCCACAGTAGGTAGATGCATTGCTGATACTGTGCTGCCTTGTAAAGGGGGTGGATGCTGCAGTACTTTTTGGAGAATATACCTAGTAACTATTAACCTGTTATCAGTTTGCCATCCATTCCCTATTGCCATATTACTAGCTTATCATTTTTTTAATGCAACATAGGCAATTTATTCCTCAAGGGCAACAGGCACTTTATTTGTAGATGAAACAATGACATATAAAGTTGTTTGCTAGCAGCATCCTCTTCATTAGTTACAGATTTCTTTAATGTGGAATTATTTAGATGGCTTTTACTTCTTTGGAGATTGTGCATATTTACTGATACTGGTGGACTCTAGAAGTTTGAGTAGACTTTTATGATGGAAATGTTCTGAATTGGGCAGTTTTGTCATTACTGGTGCATGCATTTTGTTTCATTGTTTACTGGAAAAATGTTCAAAACAATAAATTTAAAATGCCGTCTAACAACTGTACTGTATTGTACAAGGAATATAATTTAATACAATCAGGAAGGTGCATCAAAGAGCATGTTTATGTTTCATGTTGAAGGGGCCTATGATTGGAAAAAAGCCCAAAGTTAATCTTTATCTGCCAATGGCAAAATGTATTTTCTTTGAATGTGGGTTTCAATGCTGTTTCAATGAATGTGAGTTTCAAGGGCAGAGAAGTTTTAATGCTAAGTCTGTTTTAATTGTGAGACTGCATTGCTTTGTTTAGCAGATATATATTAGGGTTTGTGCTGTAAAATGCAAAATAAAGCTTTCAAATGAAATCCAAATCATTGCAGAAGTAAAGCAGTATGCACATTACAGTGTTTATGGTAAATGGGGCGAAATAACCAAGGAATGGGGCACTGGAATGGCTGCAGGGGGGAGGCTCCATTCAACAATGAGTTTGTGAGGGGGGAAGGGCAGCAAACACAGACAGCCCTGGCTGAACTATACCTCTCAACTGTCCAGATTTTTGCAGAATGAATAGATTTTTGCTTCTTATTTTTGGTTTGTTCCTCATAAAATGTGTGGTTTTCTGGCAAATAATTTAGGAATGAAAGCACTAAATAATGACAGACATTGAGTTTCAGACGTCATAACCTTCAGAAAAATGCATGCTAAAGCAAGACCTGTTATTCTATCAACTGTCTTAAGTTTATACAAGAGCAGTTTTTAGTACTGTTTGTATGTTCCCCCAATATATTTGGCCTTGTCCAGATTTTCTGCATTAAGAAGTTGAGAAGTATGTGCAAATAAATCACTTTATAGAATTAGTAATATCCAAACCTCTCAACCGTCCCCAATTTTGGCTCAAAATGTTGCTCTCCCCCTAATAATCCCTCCGCAAAATGGCAATTTTGGAAGAAAATGTGGAGGTTTTACAATTATAAATAACTGTAATGATCAGAGTTATAGTTTGCTTTTATTTCAGAAATGCATGTAGATGCTCTTATTTTGTCAGCTGCTCAAGTTAACAGTACTAATATTAAAAAAGTGTCCCTTCTTTGACAGGTTCTCAGCAGTATTGTGTGGCAATTTTATATTTTTGCATCACATTTCTGGTCTGTTTTTCATAAAAGTGTGTTTTTTTGGCAAATTAGTGGCAAATCATTAAAGATTGAAGTTAGAAAATAATGGCAGACATTTGAGTTTCAGATTTCATACCCTTCAGAAAATTCATACTAATGCAAGACCTACTACTATTCTATTATCTTTCTAAGTTTATAAGAGCAATATTTAAAAATTGTCCTTATTTTTGGGCCTGTGTCCCACTTCTATGTATGACTTTATCCAGATTTCTTGCTCTGAGGTTGAGAGATATGAATGTCAGATCCATCACCATCAGCCAGACACATTTCAAATTGTGACATACTTGTTGCACCCCACTCCCCATTGTAGTGGCTCTGGATGTGTCCAAGCAAGGCAAGGAGCAGTTATGCAGTTAAGTGTACAGAGTATTCCCCCATCCAAGGCAGACCACAAGTACGACCGTGGCTTTTCGTCTGCCCTTGATTTTGCAGATAACGTATAAGCCTTAGGTATTGAAATGCATATGACAGTATTTGTAATAAAGGACAGGATTACAGTATTTTCAGAAGCTCATTACATTTGTTGGAGACTTGCAGTCATCTTTGCAGGCTTTACCCGTAAACAAAACAGAATGCCAATCTATCATGTGTGGTCCATAATTTCTGCAGTAATCCTTTAAGCAATTTATCTTGAGCTCGTTTCTTGTTTGCTGTTCATTTTTTACTTTGATCATGTCTTCCCCATGAAACAAGTAGATAGTTGTTGTCAGGCAGCAGGTCGTTTTTGGATAAGAAACATTTTTTACAAGTGGAAGTATCATAGAGATTGCTACTTTCAGCATGTTACTTGGTAATTTTATAAAGCTGAATATAAATTATAATTAAAACTGCAGTGCAAGGAGAAGTGAGAAGTTAAGCTGAGGGATGTTTGTTTTTCTTATACTTGATTTTGACTAGCATTCCAGTCTTCTTCTTTCAGCTTTTTCCCGGTTAGGGGTCACCACAGCAGATCACCTGTCTGCTCATGATTGGCAGTGGAATTTTACAGTGTTGAGTTGCCAGCCCAGCACCCAACCTTCCACAGAAGGCACACACATGAATGCACTCACACCTAGGGCCAATTTAGAGTGTCCAATCCACCTACAGCATGTCTTTGGAAGGAAATCAGAGCCCACAGAGGAAACCAATGTAACCACAGGAAGGGCATACAGACTCAGCACAGAATGCACCCGAGCCAAGGATCGAACCGGAGAACCTCTTGCTGTGAGGCGGCAACGCTAACCACTGCACTACCATGGCCACCCTTTGACTGGCATTCCAGTAATGTATTTAAAAAGTAATTTATTTTTTCATGCCTCACAACCTTTGTGTTTCCATCTAGATATTAAGTAAGTTGTCATGTAGCCAATGCATTGAAATATTTTTTCTTCTACACTTCATTTTGTATTGATTGGACTCACATAATAACGGTTTGGCACCCAGGGCAGCGTATTTAATTAAAGTTCCAGTTGTTGTGGTTTTGAGCATAGCTCCACCCTTTTGAGTTGACCACACCCCTTTCCAATGGCCCCACCCATTCAGCTGTCTTCTGCAGCCCCTCTTTAATTTGAAGTCACCAGCCGTCACTGCTTTTATACTCACTTTATATGACAAATTATATCTCCAAACCTACCTGCTTGGTTCCGTCTATTTTCAGTCTATTATTTATGTGGAACTTCTCCGAGGTAATAACTGTCCATATTTTTCCATTTTGTTAATTGATATATTTTGAACAATCATAACAACCATTTATATTTTAATATTACTATTCAACTTAATTGTGATCACCTCTAAAATAGAGCCGGCCTATATATGACAATTATGATACAAATTTGTGTCTAACCATCTAATCATTAAGACTAGCCTTAAAGGTAGTCATGGTAGTAGAAAGATGAACCTATGTCCACATCCTCTCTATAGCTCAGAACAATTCCTGCTCAGTACCTACAAACAAATAAATCAATAGGCAGATTGCTGTACAAATACTCAATATCACATAACTGGAACAAACTCTCCAGTAAAATACCCTCTATCAAATCTATCTGGCTCTTCAAAAATTAACTAAAAAAACACCTAGCTAATTCACCTTCCTGCTCTTGCTAGCACCCTACCTAACTGATTCTCCCTTAATATGTCCTTACCTTGTATTCCTTTTCTTTAGAAAACTTAACAGATGATGTATTACTTCTCTCCCTTTGCAAAACATCTGTGTACTTTAATTTCGCTATCATTTCTCCTCCTTTGCAATTAACTTCTTGTTTTTTCTCTTACTCCTTGCTATTTCCTTATGCTCTACTCTCTTTTTGTTTCTCTATCTTTATTTCCAACCTCACTACTAATAATCTTTTCTTACCCTATTCTATTTAACCTTACAACTCATAATCAGGCATAATTTCTGTATTTTTTGCTTTTTGCTTAGTCAAGTATGTCAACTATTACTCTTTGAACCATGTACACATAACTAGCATTTTATATTGTATACTTCTTCATTTTATACTTCTTTCTTTTGTATGTTGCATATACGTCTGTTATTATATCATAGATTCATAGGTAGGTAGTCAGCTGGCCCTCAGGCCTATATAAGCTAGCCAAAAAAGTTCCCTGGCTTGCACCACCTTTTTTATCCTGTGCCCCTGTCGAACAGAGCCACAGAAGTGATCCCTGGGGTGAATTTCCTATTTCCCATCCAATTGTCAAGATTTTTCTTAAAGAGGGCTAATGAGAAGCTTTGTTTGACATGAATGGGTAGTCTGTTCCAGAGCATGGGAAGTCTCTGCAACAGGAATCTATCCCTCCAGCATGTTTGGTTTATGAGGTGATAAGGTTTAGGTCCCTGGAGTGTGTAGCTCAGAGAGATTGGGATTTCTTTAAGTGTAGCATGTCTAACAAATCTGGGTTTGACATGGCTTTGTATGTTAGGCAGAGGTCACCTCTAAGTAGGTGATATGCGACGGAGTAGAGCTGGAGTTGTTTGAGATGGTCTGTGTATGACATCTGTTTAAGGCCGGTAATCTTCTTAGTGAGGTATTTCTGTGGCCTTTCTATTTGTTGTAAATGTCTTGAGAGTTACATGCCAAATGAGGCTTTGTACTCTATAATGGGTCTGATGAGGGATGAGTAGAGAGGAACAATGACCTCTGTTTTTCTGGAGGAGAACCACTTTGTGATGAGGTGTGCCACATAGAAGGATTTCCTGACTACTGTGGCGATGTGATTATGAAAGGACAGACTACTGTCCACCTGTGTCCCAAGGTCTCTTATCACAATTTCAATGTTTAGTAGGCTACCGCCTATGTGATACTTCATGGGTACAGTGTTTTTCCCAAAGGGGATGACAATGCACTTCTTGGCATTGAACTTGAGGCCACGACTTTGGCACCAAGTATCAGTCTCAGTGAGGCCCCTTTGTAGAATGTCCACATCATTTGGCAATTATATTATGGCTCCTAGTTTGCAGTCGTCTGTGAACTTCATTAGCGAATGACCTGCTGTGTTAGCCTGGACTTCTGAGAAGTAGATGCCAAACAGGACAGGACCCAGGACTGAACCCTGTGGTACTCCACTTGTCAGTGGTCTGAAGTTGGATTTGGAGTCGGCTACCCATCTTGTGACATAGGGATTTATGCCCAGTTTAGTGAGTTTATCTATAATTCCAGAGTGGGGTATGGTGTCAAAAGCCTTGGCGAGGTCAAGATAGGCTGTGTGCACCACCTTACCCTTGTCCATGGCTCTGCTGACTGCTTCAATGAAGTCAGTCACATTTAGGAGACATGATCTACCTTTTACAAACCCAAACTGAGTGGGGTACAGAGTTTGGAGGTTACCTATGCTTTTTTTAATAAGCTCCAAGATGATACTTTGCATAGCCTTGCAGACCAGGCTTGTCAAGCTAATGTGGTGGTAGTTCCTGGGTTCTGTGGTGGTAAACCCTTTGTGGAGTGGGATAACCGTCGCTGTGCACCATTCAGTAGGCACAAAGCCTAAAGTGAGGCTATGATTGAACATGGTACTTAGGTCTAGTGCCAGTTTATTCTGTAGTTCATGCAGAATGCAGCCTGGGATGTTGTCTGGTCCCATGGTTGCTGTGTTCTTGGCTTTGGAGAGGGTGGTTTTTACTTGTGTGTCCATGATTAAAGGGGCTTTGCATTCTTTCGGTATAGAGATGGACCCTTTGGTGGAGGTGGTAAGGTTTGCATGAACCTCCCTGCCAGGATGTTGGCAATATCAGTTGGTTCTGTATATCTAGTGCCATTGTGCTGTAGCTCAGAGCAGATCTGAGTGTTGCCATTGAGATTATTGACATAGCTGTAGAATGCTTTGTGGTTGGCTTTAGAATCAGTGGCAGTTTTATTTTCGTAGCTAG
The DNA here is from genome assembly GCF_019279795.1 of Protopterus annectens. Taxonomy (NCBI): domain Eukaryota; kingdom Metazoa; phylum Chordata; order Ceratodontiformes; family Protopteridae; genus Protopterus; species Protopterus annectens. The sequence continues at coordinate 1,876,786,889 of NC_056739.1, forward strand.
CTTTGGAGGATTTTATGAGGGATCTCAGCTTCTTACTTAGGCTGACCAGGGAGTTCCTGCAATGAAGGGATTGTACTCTTTTCTGCAACAGCTTCTTCCTTCTGTTGTAGAGTTTGTTGATGGCAGGGGACCACCAGATTGGCTTCCTTTTTTTGGAGGATAGTGTCTTGGTTCTGTTGGGGATGGCACGATCCATGCACTCGTGTATGTGCTTATACAGTGCATTTGTATAGGATTCAGCAGTCGTACCTCTGTTTTCCATCTGTATGTGTGTCATGAAGTTTGCCACTTCTGACTTAAGAAGCATGAAGCTGGCTTTGGAAACATTTTTTTACAGTGGTTTCCTTAATGGGGGTGGGGATATGGATGTCTAGGGGATTAGCTTGTGGTTGGATCTGACCAGCGAGGAGTTGACCTCTGGCATGGAACATCAGATACCAATATTGGTAATGACCAAGTCTAGGATATTGCTTAACCTGGTGGGGGTATAGACAAGCTTATCCAGGGCACTGCAATTTATGAATTCCAGAAAACGTTGAGCAAATGAGTTAATACACGGGTAGATTTCCCAGTTGATGGTAAGGTAGTTGAAATCGCCAATTATTAGGGTATTGGGCTGTACCTTAATATTTTCCAGTATATCAAGAAACATGGAATGGGCATCCTGGGGCATGGTGGGGGGGTCTTTAACAAGCTACAACTTGGATTCCAGTCCTGCCCAGTGTTAGTTGCACTTGGATAATTTCAAATGCATTATGTTGAGCAACTAGCCTGGAGGTGTGGATATCCTTAATGAATATGAACACTCCTCTTCCTTTGGTGTTTCGGTCCAGGTTAGGTGGCCAAACGGTGTGGTATGAATTATAGCCTGGTAATGCAGGGGTGCTCTGTGGAGCCTTGAACCAGATCTCAGTCACTGCACAGATGTCGATGTTCTCCATTTTAAGGAGTGCCTCGAGTGAGTGCATTTTGAGGTTTAGACTTCTAGCATTGAGTAGCATTACCCTCAGATATTGCTTGCTTGTATCTGCTACGGTGGTGAGTTTGTCGTTTTAGCCTTGGCTAAAAAAGGCACTATAGGGGTGGCAAGAGCCTTAGCCAGTATCCGGAATCCCAGGGGTGATGGGTGCAGGCCATCTCTGGCAAAGCATCATGGGCTGTCAATCATGGCGTCCCAGGCAGACAGATACTGGATCTCCTTAAAGTCAATCATTTTGTCCTTGTACTGTGGTATCAATGGCAGGATGCTACTTGGGGCTAGGGTCATACCTGCATGGGCTACATGATACGAAAGCTCCTCCATGTCTCTTTTATTGTAGTCCAGGGAGGTACATCTCAGGTCATTCACACCAACATGGACAATGACAGAGTCATATTTGTACTTGTTGTTTAGTGACCTGAGTGCATTCATTATGTGGCAGATCCTGGCACCCAACAGGCAACTGACAGTAACTTCCTCCTTGTTTAGCCTGGTGAGTGGGACGTCAGTGTGCCTGACTATAGAGTTGCCTATGACTAGCGTGTTGGGTACGTTGTTTTGCCTGGGTCTATATTATAACATCGAAGTCTAAGAACATTGAATGTTATAATATTGACCCCATTCAATCGAAACACCAGTAAACCGAACAGGGAAAAAAATTTGCTGTTCTGACAAACATACACACAACTCAAGCACACCAAAATAAATAATCCACACACATACACTTCACAAAACCCTAAACTAAACCAGACATGCACCACTAGCTACCCACTTACTTTAACCCAACCCTAACCCTGAGGTCCCTAACTATCGCACACTCACCTTACCTGCTCCCTAACCCTTACTCACCTACCCCACCCTAACCCTCACATCCACACAATCGCACATTTACCTGACCCGCACCCTAATCCTAACTCACTTAACCTGCCCCTAACCCTAAAGTCTGTCACTACTGTACACTCACCTCACCCGTGCCCTAACCCTAAAGCCCTTAACTACCGCACACTCACCTTAACCCAGTCCATTTCACTCACTTACCTTAACCCGGTCCATAACCATCGCACCACACTTACCTGAACCCAATCCATAACCTCCGTTCGCTCACTTCCCTAAACCTGGTCCATAACCATCGCACCACACTGTTGCAAATAGCAAAGCCACGGATCACCGAAATCTTACCCTAGGTAAAATTTCGATGTTCCGAGGCTTTGATATTCTCAGCTTTTGCACTAAAGGGTTCGATATTATAACATTCAAAGTTTTTGAACTTCTATGTTATAATATAGACCCGTTTTGCCTTATGGGCTGAGGTTCAGTAGCACACTAGTTTTGTGGGCTATGCGTCATTTGGGTAGTGTTGGGGGGTGGTGGTTGCTTGCGTTTCAGCTTTGATGTTTCTCTGTTGCTTGGGCTGATTTTTATTGAGAGCCTCCATGAGTGTAGGTGTGTGTTTTGTGTTTCTATGTGTTGGTTTAGGTGGTGTAGGTTTTGAAGGACTGTATGTTGAGTGTGGTGTGGTGCAGGTGTTTACTTTCTCCTTTTGACTGTCTAGTCTAGTCTTGTCTGGAGAGAGCTTGGCTTCCAGTTTGGCTATATAAGTGCATTATAGGTTGTAGTGTTGGGTGGTAAAAGGAGAGGGTTGTCAGTGTACATAAGGCAATGGCTACATTCCCCCAGTATGCCCAGATTCATCAGGTGGACAGGGGAAAACATCAGGAGATGACCCTTAGACATGCCTGAAAGGTGCTCATTAATTTAAGTGCTAAAAACTGTTTTCCTCTTGACAAGTGAGGAAAGTTGAGTGCTGTAGTAATTTGTAGATTATTGGTGCTTGCAATGAGTTTTGAACAAGTGCGGAGCACAAATAAACAGTTTTGAGTGCTAAACCTAGAAAACTGGCTAGTTCTAAGGGAATATTTGAAGAGCAGACTTTCTGGCACTGGGAATAGTTTAACCATAGTGATGTCAATATTTTATTTATTTGATATTATACTGTATTCTTTACTTTTATTATTTGTATATTGGATATATGTTATTATATCTTGTCAATATTTTATGTAATTGTTTTCTGTACTGTATTTATTTATTTATTTTTTGTGGGGCTTTTCTCCTCGGGTCTCCATTGAAAATGGGTCTCTGACCCAGTGGACTAATCTGATCAAAAAAGACAAATAAATAAATAAATAATTTGCCTAAAATATTAATTAAAATTATATAAATACACTGCTAGCATTCTGGTAGTTTTATTTTTGTATGGGAAAGTTTCACAGTTAAATCCCATTAATGCAGGAGGAGACTTTGTATACCTGCCACCCAATTAAAGTCAACATCACTAAATTAGCATACGTGTTGTGTGTGTGTGTGTGTGTGTGTGTGTGTGTGTGTGTGTGTGTGTGTGGGGGGGTATTCTATTCTCAAAATGATGCTTACAAATTAGGTGCAAATTATATATCTTCTTCTTTCAGCTACTGCTGTTAGGGGTTGCCACAGCAGATCATCTGTTTCCATTTCTTCCTGTCCTCTGCATCTTGCTCTGTCACACTAACCACCTGCATGTCTTCTCTCACCACATCCATAAACCTTATCTTAGGCCTTCCTCTTTTGCTATTACCTGGCAGCTTCATCCCTAGCATCTTTTTTTTCCCAATATACTCTATATCCCTCCTCAGCACATGTCCAAACCAATGTAATCTTGCTTCTCTGACGTTGTCTCCAAATCTTCCAACCTAGGTTGACCCTCTAATATACTTATTACTAATCCTGTCCACCCTCATCACACCCAGTGCAAATCTTAACATCTTTAACTCTGCCACGTCCATCTCTGACTCCTGCCTTTTGGTCAGTGCCACTGTCTCCAACCCATATAACATAGCTGGTCTCACTACCCTATTGTATGCCTTCCCTTTCACTCTTACTGGTACTCGTCTGTCACAAATCACTCCTGACACTCTTCTCCACCCACTCCATCCTATCTGCACTCTCTTCTTCACCTCTCTTCCACACTCACCATTACTATGAACTGTCGATCCCAAGTATTTAAATTCATCCACCTTTGCCACCTCTACTCCCTGAATCCTCACCATTCCTCTATCCTCCCTCTCATTCACACAGATATATTCTGTCTTAGCCCTGCTGACCTTCATTCCTCTTCTCTCTAGAGCATATCTCCACCTCTCCAGGGTCTACTCCACCTGTTCCCTACTCTCACTACAGATCACAATGTCATCTGCAAACATCATAGTCCATGGAGACTCCTGCCTGATCTCATCTGTCAACCTGTCCATCACCATTGCAAATAAGAAAGGGCTCAGAGCTGATCCTTGATGTAATCCCACCTCCACCTTAAATGCATTTGTCACTTCCACCGCAGACCTCACTGATGTCACACTACCCTCGTAACTATCCTGTACCACTCTTACATACGTCTCTGACACTCCTGACTTCCTCATGCAATACCACAACTCCTCTCTAGGCACCCTGTCATATAATTTCTCTAAGTCCACAAAGACACAATGCAACTCCTTCTGACCTTCGCTGTACTTCTCCATCAACACTCTCAGAGCAAACATCGCATCTGTAGTGCAAATTATATATATATATATCTATATATATATATATATATATATATATATATATATATATATATATACATATTAATAACATGACAACTGGAATACAGTGAGCAGCATGTCTTTGTAGCAGAAATGGATGTTACCTGGAATATGTTCATAGGAAAAAATGATTGTAAAATGTCATTGATACATATAAGAGTGACTAGGACATTATTTGGCAGCTGGGTTAACATTAGTAAGGTGAATAAAATTAATGACAGAATTCAGAAACTTTGCTTAGCAGATTGATGTTCATAGGTTCATAGGTAGGTACTAGGCTTTTGGCCCTAGGGCCTATACAAGCCTAGCCAAAAAGGTACCCTGGCTTTCGCCACCCAAGAAAATTATTTTCCTGTGCCCCTGTCAAGCAGAGCCACAGAAGTGATCCCCGGGGTTAATTTCCTATTACCCATCCAATCATCAAGATTTTTCTTGAAAAGTGCTAATGAAGAGCTCTGTTTGACATAGGTAGGTAATCTGTTCCAGAGTATGGGAAGTCTCTGGGACAGGAATCTATCCCTCCAGCATGTTCTGTTTATTGTGGTGACAAGGTTCAGGTCCCTAGAGCATGTAGCTCGGAGGGATTGGGATTTCATTAAGTGGAGCATGTCCAACAGCTCTGGGATTGACATAGCTTTGTATGTTAGGCAGAGATCGCCTCTGATTAGGTGATATGCAACAGAGTAAAGCTGGAGTTTTTTTAGACGGTCTGCGTACGGCATCTGTTTGAGGCCAGTAATCCTCTTCATGAGGTATTTCTGTGGCCTTTCCAGTTGTTGTCTTCTGCCTTTTTTCCCCTACACACACTGCCTGTTCTCCAACTTTGGTGGAAAATATGCTATAATCAACCCTCAGATATCTGATCCCAGACCTCTCCCCCACTTTTTAGACCCATCTACACAGTACTTCTTTAAAAAGTCTATGTCCTAATAACTCTACAGGTGACTGCCTATTCTCAAACTCTGTTGGAAACATAATGAGACCTACTCTGTTCTCCTTTTTTCTTTACTTTCCTTCTTCCCTATTTTTTTCTCTCTCTACACTCCTTTCAGCTTTTCTTTACCTCTCATTACACTTCAGCATTCCTCTTATAAAATTTATGTACTAATTTTTTGTATTGTAATGTTCTTTGTGAAGCACCTTACATAGGTTGTAGTTTATGTATTTTTGGTTCTCAGATTGTAATATGCAATCTCCTGATAAAAAAAAAAAAAAAAAAAATTATTTGCTAGTTGTTTACTGTTAGTTTTATACTTGTTAGTACTTCTTTTGTAACACCTTCTGAAACCATGTAATACTCATTGGAGCTTTTCTCCCCGGGCCTCTACTGAAAATGGACATATATCCAGATAGACTATCCCGGTCAACAAATGTAAAATAAAATAAATAAATAAATAAATTGTAGATGTCTTGTGAGGTACATACCAAAAGAGGCGTTGTACTCTATAATGGGTCTAATGAGTGATGAGTAGAGGGGAACAATGACCTCTTTTTTTTCTGGATGAGAAACCTTTTGTAATGAGGTGTGCCATGTAGAAGGATTTCCTGACCACTGTGACAATGTGATTTTCAAAGGAGAGACTACTGTCCACCTGTGTCCTAAGGTCTCTTATCACACTTTCAGTTTTAAGTAGACTACCGCCTATGTGGTAAGTTCATGGGTACAGAGTTTTTACCAAAGGGGATGACAATGCACTTTTTGGCATTGAGCTTGAGGCCACGGCTTTGACACCAGGCATCTGTCTCAGTGAGGCCCTTTTGTAGAATGTCCACATCATTAGGAGTTTTGATTATGGCTCCTAGTTTGCAGTCATCTGCAAACTTAGTTAACCATATACCTTCTGTGTTAGTCTGTACTTCAGAGAAGTAGATACCAAACAGGAGAGGACCCAGGACTGAACCCTGTGGTACTCCACTTGTCACTGGTCTGAAGTCTGATTTGGAGTCTGCTACTTATACAGTGTGGGTTCTGTCAGTAAGCCAGTTGGCAACCCATCTTCTGACATAGGGATTTATACCTAGTTTAGTGAGTTTATCTATAATTCCAGAGTGGGGGGGTGATGTTGAACACCTTGGTGAGATCTAGATAGGCTGTGTGAACCACCTTACCCTTATCTATGGCTTTGGTGACTGCTTCAAAGAAGTCTATCAGGTGGAGGAGACATGATCTGCCTTTTGCAAACCCGAACTGTGTGGGGTCCAGAGTTTGGAGGTCTCCAATGTCTTTGTTTATTCCATGATTATACATTCCATGGCCTTGCAGACCATGCTTGTCAGGCTAATGGGGCGGTAGTTCTCGGGGTCTGTCGTGGCTCCCCCTTTGTGGAGTGGGATAACCGTCGTGGTGCACCATTCAATGGGCACAAAGCCTGAGATGAGGCTATGGCTGAACATGGTACTTAGGTGGGGTGCCAGTTCATTCTGTAGTTCGTGTAGAAGGCAGCCTGGGATTTTGTCAGGCCCCATGGATGCTGTGTTCTTGGCTTTGGAGAGTGAGGTTTTTACCTGTCCAGCCATGATTACAGGAACTTTGCATTCTTCTGGTATAGAGATGGGCCCTTTAGGGGGTGAGAGGGGAGTAAAGTTAGCACTGAACTTATCTGCCAGGATGTTGGCAATATCAGTTGGTTCTGTATATTTAGTGCCATTGGGCTGTAACTCAGAGCAGATCTGAGTGTTGCCATTGAGATTCTTGACATAGCTCTGGAATGTTTTGTGGTTATCTTTAGAATCAGTGGTGATTTTGTTTTCATAACTAGCTTTGGAGGATTTTCTGAGGGATCTCAGCTTTTTACTGAGGCTGACCAGGGAGTTCCTCCAGTCATGGGATTTTACTCTTTTTTGCAACAGTTTCTTTCTTCTGTTGTAGAGTTTGTTTATGGCAAAAGACTACCAGATTGGCTTCCTTTTTTTGGAGGATAGCATCTTGGTTCTGTTAGGGATAGCACAATCCATGCACTCATGTAAATGCTTATAAAGTGCATTTGTGTAGGATTCAGCAGTCGTACCTGTATTGTCCATCTGCATGGGTGTTGTGAAGTTTGACACTTTTGTCTTGAGAAGCATGAAGTTGGCTTTGTAGAAATTTTTTACGGTTGTTTTCCTAATGGGGGGTGGGAGCGAGATGTGACTGTCTAGGGTGATTAGCTTGTGGTCAGATCTGCCCAACGAGGAAGTTACCTCTGCTGTGGAATATTGGTTGCCCATATTGGTGATGACGAGTTCTAGGATATTGCTGCCCCTGGTGGGGGTGTGGATAATTTGATCCAAGGCGTTGGAATTGATGAATTCCAGAAAACGTTGAGCAAAAGAGTTGGTACATGAGTAGTTTTCTCAGTTAATAGTGGAGTAGTTGAAATCACTCATTATTAGGGTGTTGGGTTGTACACTAATATTTTCCAGTGTATCAAGAAAAGAGGAGTGGGAATCCTGGGGCATGGTGGGGGGGGTCTATCGCAAGCTACAATTTGGATTGCGGTCTTGCCCAGAGTTAGTTGAACTTGGATAATCTCAAATACATTATGGTGAGCAATTAGCTTGGAGGTGTGGATATCCTTAATGAATATGGGCACGCCTCCACCTTTAGTGTTTCAGTCCAGGTTAGGTGGCCAAAAGGTGTGGTATGAATTATAGCCTGGTAATACAGGGGTGCTCTCTGGAGCTTTAAACAAGGTCTCTGTCACTGCACAGATGTCGATGTTCTCTATTTTAAGGAGTGCCTCGAGTGAGTACATTTTGAGGTTTAGACTTCTAGCATTGAGTAGCATTACCCTCAGATTTTTCTTGCTTGTACCTGTTACAGTGGTGAATTTGTCATTTGAACCTTGCCTAAAAAAAGGCACTAAATGGGTGGCAAGAGCCTTTGCCAGTATCCGGAATCCCAAGGGCAAGAGGTGCAGGCCATCTCTGGCAAAGCATCGTGGTCTGTCGATCATGTCATCCCAGACAGACAGATACTGGATTCCCTTAGAATGACGCCAGAAGCTTAGACAATTGTTGAAGTTAATCATTTGTCCTTGTACTGTGGTATCATTCTGGGTGATGGCAGGATACTACTCAGGGCTAGGGTCATACCTGCCTGGGCTACAAGATCGGAGAGCTCCTCCATGTCTCATTTCATGTAGTCCAGGGAGGTACATCTCAGGTCATTCACACCAACATGGACAATGACAGAGTCATATTTGTACTTGTTCTGGAATGACCTGAGTGCATGCGTTATGTGTCGGATCCTGGCACCCGACAGGCAGCTGACAGTAACTTTCTCCTTGTTTAGCCTGGTGAGTGGAACATCAGTGTGCCTGACTATAGAGTCACCTATGACTAGAGTGTTGGGTACGTTATGCCTTATGGGCTGTAGTTGAGTGGCACACTGAGTATGTGGGCTATGTGTCATTTGGGTTATGTTGGGGGGGGTGGAGGTTGCTTGCATTTCTGCTTTGGAGGTCTTGGTTGTTTGGGCAGATTTTTGTTGAGAACCTCCACGATTGCAGGCGTGTGTTTTGTGCTTCTTTGTGGCTGTTTTGGTGGTGTAGGTTTTGAAGGATTATGTGATGAGTGTAGTGCGGTGCAAGTGTTTACCTTCTCCTCTTGACTGTCTAGTCCAGTCTTCGGTGAAGAGAGCTTTGCTTCCAGTTTGGCTATATAAGTGCATCTCTCATAGGTCTTAGTGTTGGGTGGTAGGAGGAGAGGGTTGTCTGTGACATGAAGCAATTGCTGCATTGCCCCAAGATGCTCAGATTCATTAAGTAAACAGGAGAAAACACCTGGAGCTGACCTTTAGACATGCCTGGAAAGGTGCTTATTTATTAAGTACTAAAAACTGTTTTCCTATTTATTAAGTACTAAAAACTGTTTTCCTCTAGACAAGTGAGGAAAGTTGAGTGCTGTAGTAATTTGTAGATTATTTATTGCTTACAACAAGTTCTGGATAAGTGCTGAGCTCAAAGAAACAGATATGAGTGCTAAAACTAAAAAGCTGGCTAGTTGCAAGCAACAATTTGAGGAGCAGACTTTATGGCACCAGGAATAGTTTAACCCTAGTTAAGCGAGGGGGGGGGGCTCAGGAGCTTACAAACAGTCCTGGATACAGCAAATCTGTATCTGGACTAGACTTGTTACAGGAAAGGGGGGAAACAAGTTTAGAATTTTTTTTCAGTAAAGTGGAAATGGAGAAAGCTGGAACAGAAGTTAATTCAAGGTTAAGAATCTGAGTGGGTAGGCCTTCACAAATGTTCTCTATTTGATTGACTGAACTAATGACACTAGACTGGGAGGAGTATCACAGATCAAATATACAGTATGGGCAGGCAACTGCAAAGCAGTCAAGTAAAAGAACACCACAACACTAGGGAGGGTGGGTGAGAAACTTATTACAGCTACTAGCTGTAGCCATTAAATGAAAGTTTTAAACAGATCAAGGAGCATGCAGATTCTAGATAATGCTTTTAACTGTAAACAGACTAGACTAGATCACAGAAACCTCAGAAAGTCAAAAATGCACACAAAAGGTCGGATAGAGCACTCACAAACAGAAAAGATAATCTCTCAGTTTGAAAAAGCAGTTTATAGTTAAGTAATTCAGAAAAAAATGCAATTAGAGTAATGAAACAGTATCTAGCAATGAAAGATACAGTTAAAGACTCTACTTAGCTAGCAAGTCTGGTTTATTACGGTATGGAGTTTAGAAAATGGACTTTGGACGAATCTCTTAAGAATGATTCACTTACAGGTTCAGCTTACTCATGCCTCAGGGTGTTGTCACGCTTTTAGTTTGTTGTTGCAGTGATTTCAGGCCTAGGGAAACAGTCTGAACAGAAGCCTGTAATATTGTTTACTGAATCCCTTATTTCAGATATATTTATACCACCACATCCAAAGGCATTGGTATTGCATGGGTAATGTCTGTATTTCCCAGAAGAGGTACCATAAACTGGAGATATGTGTGTGCAATACTCTTCCACACATTTTATTCAGTATTGTTTCTGGAGGGCATCATATCTATTCTGAATCACTTGAGCCAATCAGGACGTACTATGTGCATGTAGTCTGCAATGAATAACATATTTTGATATTGATTTTTATCCCTGGACCAGTTTTAAACTTCTGTCATACTTACTTGCAGTTCAGAACAAGGCCTTGAAACAAAGTATATTTTGTTTAATGGTATCTCTTATTACAAAAGTCCTGATCTGAGTATTGCAAAGGGTCTGATTTTTGGCTGTTGCAGTTTGTGTCCTATGTTTGAGTCACTAGAATTACATATAATTAAGTATTCTCTTCATGAAAGGCTTTGTGAAGTATTTAATCCTGAAGTCCTCTGCCTTTACAACTGGAACACTTTTTTCTGTATTCTCAGAGCAGTGATCTTGATTGTTTGTCTTCCCTGAGACTAACATGTCATGCAGATTGTTCGGTCTAATGGCTGTGGTCTTGTTGAAAAGACATTAGATACTTTTCAATGAACTGACTGCTTAAGTACTTCTGTTCAAGGCATGCTGTTTGCCTGCAGTGTTTCCTTTTTTGTTGCCTTTTCTTTTGAGAAGTCATGTAAATAGATTAACATCTGCTTCAGAAAGGGTTAATACTGTGAAACCAACCCACTGAAATCACTTTCAGTGAACATGGGAGTAAAGTTTTTTCAGAGGTCATCAAACAAAACCCGCTGTAGCACCCATGTACTCACTGGGAAAAGTAGTAAAATCCAGATTTGTTTCAGCAAATTAACTTTGCAATAATGCAGTTGCTGAAAGAGTGCTCAACATGTTGACACACTCCTTTTCTTGAAATGTGGTATCAATATAATACTAGACCGCAGTCATTAAAGACTTCTAGGTTACTGGCCATTATTTAGTTGAAGTAGTTCAAAGCTACAGGTACGCTTTGAATCTATAATTTGGTTTTCTTTGTGTGCTTCATTTCCTATTAAATGTGAATTTCACTTTGTTATTCTTCAAATATATAATAACATATAGCATTGATCAATTAATTCCTTTGTGCACATGATTTATCAGGCCTTCTTCAAATGCTGACTAGAGGCTCCATGCATTAGAGGAAAATGACCACAGATTTAAGTAATAAGGTGTGTAGGGTACCAGGTAACTTTAAGTATGAAATGATGCATAGAAAATGAATACAGATTTAAGGAATAAGGTGCGTAGGGTGCCAGGTAAATTTAAGTATGAAATGATGCAGAGAAAATGAGTACAGATTTAAGGAATAAGGTGGGTAGGGTACCAGGTAACTTTAAGTATGAAATGATGCAGAGAAAATGAGTACAGATTTAAGGAATAAGGTGGGTAGGGTACCAGGTAAATGTAAGTATGAAATGATGCAGAGAAAATGAGTACAGATTTAAGGAATAAGGTGCGTAGGGTACCAGGTAACTCTAAGTATGAAATGATGCAGAGAAAATGAGTACAGAGTTAAGGAATAAGGTGGGTAGGGCACCAGGTAACTTTAAGTTTGAAATGATGCAGAGAAAATGAGTACAGATTTAAGGAATAAGGTGCGTAGGGTACCAGGTAACTTTAAGTATGAAATGATGCAGAGAAAATGAGTACAGATTTAAGGAATAAGGTGCGTAGGGTACCAGGTAACTTTAAGTATGAAATGATGCATAGAAAATGAGTACAGATTTAAGGAATGAGGTGCGTAGGGTACCAGGTAACTTTAAGTATGAAATGATGCAGAGAAAATGAGTACAGATTTAAGGAATAAGGTGCGTAGGGTGCCAGGTAACTTTAAGTATAAAATGATGCAGAGAAAATGAGTACAGATTTAAGGAATAAGGTGCGTAGGGTACCAGGTAACTTTAAGTATGAAATGATGCAGAGAAACTGAGTACAGATTTACGGAGTAAGGTGCGAAGGGTACCAGGTAACTTTAAGTATGAAATGATGCAGAGAAAATGAGTACAGATTTAAGGAGTAATGTGCATAGGGTACCAGGTAACTTTAAGTATGAAATGATGCATAGAAAATGAGTTCAGATTTAAGGAATAAGGTGCGTAGGGTGCCAGGTAACTTTAAGTATGAAATGATGCAGAGAAAATGAGTACAGATTTAAGGAATAAGGTGGGTAGGGTACCAGGTAACTTTAAGTATGAAATGATGCAGAGAAAATGAGTACAGATTTAAGGAATAAGGTGCGTAGGGTACCAGGTAACTTTAAGTATGAAATGATGCAGAGAAAATGAGTACAGAGTTAAGGAATAAGGTGGGTAGGGTACCAGGTAACTTTAAGTATGAAATGATGCAGAGAAAATGAGTACAGATTTAAGGAATAAGGTGCGTAGGGTACCAGGTAACTTTAAGTATGAAATGATGCAGAGAAAATGAGTACAGATTTAAGGAATAAGGTGCGTAGGGTACCAGGTAACTTTAAGTATGAAATGATGCATAGAAAATGAGTACAGATTTAAGGAATGAGGTGCGTAGGGTACCAGGTAACTTTAAGTATGAAATGATGCAGAGAAAATGAGTACAGATGTAAGGAATAAGGTGTGTAGGGTGCCAGGTAACTTTAAGTATGAAATGATGCATAGAAAATGAGTACAGATTTAAGGAATGAGGTGCGTAGGGTACCAGGTAACGTTAAGTATGAAATGATGCAGAGAAAATGAGTGCAGATTTAAGGAATAAGGTGCATAAGGTACAAGGTAACTTTAAGTATGAAATGATGCAGAGAAAATGAGTACAGATGTAAGGAATAAGGTGATAGGGGTGCCAGGTAACTTTAAGCATGAAATGATGCAGAGAAAATGAGTACAGATGTAAGGAATAAGGTGATAGGGGTGCCAGGTAACTTTAAGCATGAAATGATGCAGAGAAAATGAGTACAGATTTAAGGAATAAGGTGCGTAGTGTACCAGGTAACTTTTAAGTATGAAATGATGCAGAGATAAAGTGCTTTGGTATAGTAGGCCAGAAATGGATAAGGTTATCAAAGCAGCAGAATTTAAAATGATAGAGCAGGGCAGAATTTTGAATACCTTGCGATGAATCAACAGTTTTACAAAGAAGGACAAAAGATAATGAAATCTAGCGATACAAATGACCAGTACATTTTGCAGAATGCAAACTCCTCTTACCTTTAATGTCCAAAGGTGAGTTCCAGAATTCATAAGTAAAAACATGTAATTAAATACAACCTAACAGAAAAATGGTACCGTTTGCAAGGGAAATTCAGGATGCATCCTTTACATCCCCACCACCTATATGAATAGTTCATGCAGCCCTGACTATATCACATGCATGCTTTTGTTTGAAATCTAAGTATTCCTTTACAACCATGTTAGGATGACCTTAGAGTTTGCATATTTAAGCAACGGCACTATGGTTGTACAGCCCTGTACTCTTTGTGAGGAAAAGACAGTATATTTTCCAGGAAGATTTTGTGGTCTAAATCAAAAATGGTACTTCATCTTCACTGTGTCTCAAGGACTTTGGCCTCTTGTTTTTTTTTTTCAAAGTATTTGTAGGTTATCTGACCAAAACATTTTAGAAGTCTGTTGTTTTCCTTTAACTTTTTCTGTGGGAGGATATCACTGGGAACAGGTGAGATTCTAGATACAAGTAGAAGGTTATAATCAAATTCAATAAAGGCATAGAAGGAAAGAAACTGGATGCATATTGCCAAGAATCACAGAACACAAAACATAAAATTCTCCTGCTTCCTTATCAATCTTTCCTAATCAGTACTTATCAAGTTCACGCAGTATCTTTATCACATCCTTTTCAAGCTTTTTCTGATCCATGACTTGAGATATACGGCATAATTTTTTTTTGTCCTATACATGACCCCTTTTCTGGAAGAAAAGATAAAGACAGAATACTTTTATGCTATGACAGATCCTTCCAAGAAAACATTGCCAAAATATGTCACCTTTCTTTCTTAAAATGAGATTACTTTCCAGCTTTGTCTTGACCTTTTTTTTGACTGTATGACATATATGATGCAGTGCTGGAAGGCATAGAAACACCTTCTTAGATTAAGCCAAAGCTATACTGTAGGTTAGCATTTTGCTAAAGCTCTTAGGTTTTCTTTTAATATGATTAAATGTGCTCTTTAGAAATTGGTGAATCAGACTTATGATAGTCATCAGGTTTTTCCACAGGCTTAAGTGACAAACAGGAAGTATATACACAACTCCACTGTGAACTCTTTATTCACTAGTCCCCATTTCTATTCAAAATATATACATAGGTTCATAGGTAGGTACTCGGCTATTGGCCCTAGGACCTATATAAGCCTAAGCAAAAATGTGTACCTGGCTCACCAAAGAAAAATTATTTCCTGTGTGTGTCGAGCAGAGTGCTAGAAGAGCCACAATGATCTCTGGGTGATCTTCCATCCAATCATCAAGATCATCAAGATTTTTAGAGTGCTAGAGCTCTGTTTGACATTGAGTTTGAGTCTGATAGAGAGTCTGTTCCAGAGTATGGACTCTCTGGGGAATCTATCCCTATCCCTGTTGTTCTGTTTGTTTAGGGTTTAGGTCAGGTCCATGTAGCTAGCAGGGATTAGGGAGAGAGAGATTGGAGGGATGGGCATGGTCAGGGCACGACAGCTTTTGTGTTTGTTTGCAGAGATGAGCAGAGTTAGCCCGGTGGGCGGAGTGGATAGTAGAGCTAGGAAGTTTTTTGGGAGCATCTGCATAGGGCATGAGTGCATAGGGCAGCAGTAATCCTCTCTGTGTTTATTATTTCTGTGTTGTAGATGTTTGTTGTAGATGTCTTGTGAGGTACATAAAAGTATATAATGCATCTAATGAGTGATCTATAAGAGGATGAGAAGAGAACAGGATGACCTTTTTTTTCTGGATGAGAATCCTTTTTTTGTGAGATGAGCCAGAATGAGAGGATTTCCTGATCGTGATGTAGATGTTCAAAGATTAGACTGTGTCTCCCCAGAACGTTCCATTTAATGGTTTGACTTTATATGCAGACTATATGATCAATTTTTTTTAAATTTTATATATTTAAGTCCTATCAAATTAGGTCACATTTTTAATACATAAAGTTGCAGCAAACAAGGTCCATCCAGTCATGTTATTCTTTTATGCTGGAAGACTCCCTTCCAGTCAGCTGGAAACAAATAGCAGACCCACAACAAAGAACACATTTTGTGTATTTCTGGATATTTTGAAATGCAAATCTTTCCAAAAGTTAAATATATTGCTTACTGAAAAATGTTCAAGTCTATGAAAATTTGCAAAACTGTAGCATTCAGTTCTTAAAGAGTTTTCCATAGTATACTGATGTGTCAGTCTTCCTCACTATGAATCCATACAAAAACTCTGGATAGGAAACCTTATACTTAATCCCTGCAAAAAGAAAGCAAAAACTGTGCCTGAATACGTGAAGCATAGTGGTGAAGATGTGATTTTGGCAGACAAAGGATTTGGTTAGCAGCCCTGGTAGTAGATAGCCCAGGGTGTGAGAGGGAGAGAGAGAGAGAGAGTGTGTGTATGAGAGAGAGAGAGAGAGAGAGAGAGGAGTTGACCATCTTGCCTTCTCCATGTGTGTATGTGTGGGGGGTGCATACTTGGGGAACAGATGAGGACAGTTCATCTTCTTTGGTGGAGACTGCAGAGACCACCTCCTGTGCCTCAACACTGCAGGGCAGGATTGTCTGCATGCCCCTTGTAGAAGTGAAGGGAAGACCCAGTAAGTACTATCACTGTAATTCCCATCTCCCCTTAAATAAGCATGTTGAGATTGGGAACAAAAAAACTTGAACCTCTCTGATGGCTGCTTTAAAGATGGTGCCTCCCAGCTGACTCCCACCCTCCCTCCTTGATAAAGGTAAGAATTACACTGGATGAGAAGGGGACTGGTGATTAGCAGGCAGCAGTGCAAAGAGTACAAAAATAAAGACTGATAAAAAACTGACGCATTCTGTTTGCATATAGTTACATTAAGATTATAGGGAAAGTATATCTGGAGAGTTATATTTTATTATTCAGTTACCCTCATACTTTTCACAAGAAACAAAATAAATCAAAATCAAAGCGTGCCTCCCCATTTGAAACTACTCACTGCTCTTGGATTGGATGGAGAGAGTGAATAAACAGAGAAAGACTTTACTGCTCAAAAAAACAGAACATAATTGATTAAAAATATTAAGTTGTAAAGAGTTTCATTAAATTTGTTGTACTGACATTCTGTAAGAGTTTTAAGCTGTCTGTAATAATAGCTGCCTTTTAGATTTCAACAGGTTGCACAGTTGCTTTTGTTGCTGGAAGATTAGAAGTATATGCTTTCCATTCCCATCACAGGTACCCGCCTTCATTTTCCAGTATTAACACTGACCACAGGTACTTGCCTTCATTTTCCCATATTAACACTGACCACAGGTACTTGCCTTCATTTTCCAGTATTAACACTGATCACAGGTGCTTGCCTTCATTTTCCCATATTAACACTGACCACAGGTACTTGCCTTCATTTTCCAGTATTGACACTGACCACAAGTACTTGCCTTCATTTTCCCATACTGACACTGACCACAGGTACTTGCCTTCATTTTCCAGTATTAACACTGACCACAGGTACTTGCCTTCATTTTCCCATATTAATACTGACCACAGGTACTTGCCTTCATTTTCCCATATTAACAATGACCACAGGTACTTGCCTTCATTTTCCAGTATTGACACTGACCACAGGTACTTGCCTTCATTTTCCCATATTAACACTGACCACAGGTACTTGCCTTCATTTTCCATTATTAACACCAATCACAGGTACTTGCCTTTATTTTCCAGTATTAAAACTCACCACAGGTATTTGCCTTCATTTTACAGTATTAACACTGACCACAGGTAGTTGCCTTCATTTGCCAGTATTAACACTGACCACAGGTACTTGCCTTCATTTTCCAGTATTAACACTGGATAAAGGTGATGCTACACTGCTGAGTGGCCATTGTTCAGGTAAGACATTAAACCAAGGACTCATCTGCCTGATTTGCTAGTAGGACAGATGGACATAAATGATCCTCATACACTTATTAAAAAGAGCAAGGTATTTTCCTGGGTACACTGTCCAAATGACCCACGATTAGAATGGACATCACCTCATCTCTGCCCTAAAAATAGGCCAATGCTCTGTTGTAACTAATCTGGACAACAAGACACAATAAAATAAAATAAAATAAAACAGATGAGCGTAAAACATATATAAAGTCTTAGAAGCCTTGCCCTATGCTGGTTTAGTTTAAAGATATGGATTTTGACATAGTTACGGCACCCTAAATTGCTGTCTGGTCATAGGATGCTATCCCCTCAGTTTCAAACTTCAGGCTATGTTGCATTTGTATTAAATGGCAGTTCTGTCTAGACAATGACATGAAATCTGATTTGCTGTGCCACCGTCTCACTCTTTTGCATAGACATCCCACACCATGTGTTCCCAACAACTAGGTTATAGTGTTCAGAATCTGAGGGTTGTTCTAAGTCTCATTATTTCAGTCTGCTAACTGAACCTCTGACTTATTATATTTGTATTAAGGTATGCTATTTGTTGCAATTTACTGACATTGTTTTGAATAGTTAAAGCATCCACTTGATTTCTCCTGCAGATGTGTGTGACATAAAAGCATTTTATGAGGTATAATGATTATCAAGGACTCTGTGAAATCCAACTATAAGCTGATTTTGAATATTCTCACTGTTGTACTGAAAATGAAGTTAACAGTGACAAATTTGTATTGACATGCAGGAAATATAATTGTAAATGTCTGTTATTTCAGTCTGTTTTTATTTACTGCTTTTATTTTCTTCTGTCTTACTTGGGTATCTTCTTCATGAATCATCACCTTGCCTTTCTCCACATTCCTTCATTTTTGTGGGTATCTATAAAATATATCTACTGCCTGCTTTTGAGGCAAACTCTATTTCTGGACACAGACATTCAATATTTTAAATCAAGTTTATTTCTGCATGTCAGATATCTTCAGTTCCCGTTCAGCAGTAGCTGCATCATTTTTACATAACTATTTGGCTCAGACTTCAAAGGAAAAAAATTCATCTAACAGACATTCAGCATGAACCATTTTCCACAGCTTTATATGTAGTTTTGATTTTCTTATATGCCTTTGTAATGCTTTCTGTGTTATTCTTTTTGGCTTCACACTTAACATACTGGACAGCTGAAGGTCTATCTGCACATTAGCTGCAGTATTTGGGCATTAATTATAATGTAACACATTAGTGTAATTCCATCTCATCTATAACTTAATATCATTGATTTATATGTCACTTCAGTGAAGTCTGAAAATCCTGCAGTAAGCAGAGAGCAAGGGCTACAATCGTGATGTGTGTGTTTGTTTTGCATTTAGTTGATTTTTAAAAGTTTCACTTGTTAATTAATATTACAGCTTCAGTATTGGAATCCAGTAGAAATGTAATAGTTATTTTCACATTTCTTGACTGTCCAAAGTAACTTCCTACATTCTGTAATACTTTACACGAAATGTCTATAAATCCTCTGAGAGCACTTGATCCAGCAAGCAATGCTGCTGATATAAAGTAAATTAAATGTGAGCCTGGCCTGGTGCACTGCTCGAGGTCTCTCAGTGAGACAGTATTTATCCACATGAGGACAGCTGCCACAAAGACAAAGAGCAGAAAAGAAACATTTGAGCTATCCTCTTACTATGAACATCCTGCATCTAAAATGTCCAAGCATAGCTGATATATATCTGGAATCGGTCACAGATTCATGCAAGTTGTGATACATGGAAACTGCATTTGTAAAAAGACAGGGAACTTTTTTGTTGCTGCTGTATAATAATTCTGCTTTGAGTCTAATCCAACAATTGCCTATGGAACATATAGTGATTGCAGCTGCTATTAAATGGATTAAACCTTAGTGCATTCGTAAATGGGTCATAATATGCAGATAATTGCATGTTTAGTTACAAACGCGCACATACACACACACACACACACACACACACACACACACACATGTATGTGTGTATGTATAAATATATACATACATATATATATATATATATATATATATATATACATATATATACATATATATATATATATATATATATATATATATATATATATATATATATGTCTTACAAACACAAGGTGCAGGGTTTGAGTCTTACAAGGGATAATTGGCTAGGCTTAAAATGGCTCGCAAGGGCAGTTAGCCTAGCACTAACCTATGAACCTATGTATATAATTAGAGATAGAGTAGAGAAGGGTTATACAATACACAACTGCTTAATACATGAAATATTGTTGCTTATTCCTCTTCCACTTAAAACCAGTTTGTAGATTTTTTCATCAAAACCGCTAGTCCTAATTACCTTGTAGAAGTTCTGCATCTTTTAATCTATGACAGATAAAAGTTTCTTAGTTCAGCTGAGTTAAAAAAGCAGCCTGTACTCCTTGTGCTCAGTAATAGAGTTCGCTTCAAAACAAAGCAACCTCCTGCTACCAATAGCACGTTTCAACTGCAAGTCTCTATGATACACTGAAACTGCATTTGTAAAATGACGGTGAACTTTTGCTGTTGGCATATAATAATTCTGTTTTGAGTCAAACTCAACAATTGCCTATGGAACATGTAGTAATGACAGCTGCTATTAAATGGACTGATCCTTAGTTCATCTGCAAATGAGTTATGTTTTGGCCCATGACTTAAGAAGAGTTGCGGGTGTTTACATATTTAGTTGTATATATGTGTATGGTAGACAAGGTTTATATATGATTGATTAATACATGACATATTGTCATCTATTTCTATGCCCCTTAAAACCAATTTGTAAGAACCTTGTAGTTTTAATTATTATGTTATTATATGAGATAAAGCAGAACTTCTGCATCCCTTAAACTATGATACATGAAAGTTTCAAATTTCAATCCATTTAATAAAGCAGACTGGACTCTTTGTTAGCTAAAGCAGTCCACTTCAACCTACTGCTACCAACAGTACATGTTCCAACTGCAGATTTCATTTTAGTCTCAAAATCTGTGAACCAAGCCTCATTTCCAGATTTGTAACTGCCTGATGAATGCATCTGTGGAATTATACTGCTAAAAGAGAATGAAACATGGCAGTGTGAAAGTTCTAACAGAAGCTAAGTACCTTGTATATCTCATTAAGTAGAGGCAACAGAGTCAGGCACTGAATGGCATTACATAAGAAGCCTTAAGATTTTCGGAGGTCGCTGTCCATATCGTTCTGTAAGTCATACAGGTGGTTGACAGCAAGGCAAATGGTTTTTCCAGTCATGCTAACTGAAGTAGAAATGAAGGTCAATACACTACAAGCCAAACAGAATGCTACTACTGCCACCATTCATAAACCAGCCATCACCGTTAAAATCCTGCAAGAAATGAATTTGCTTTGGACATGTCTGGAATATCTAAGTCATAAGATATACATGCCTTATCCTTACTATTTGCTTAAAGACTTGGAAAAGTCCAAGACGCAAAGAAACAGTTTTTTTTCCCACTTTTAAATATTTATAAACATAGACCTGCCCTATGCAAGCTTGCTTTGTTTATATTCCTGAGCTCAGTGCCTGCAGTTCCTCTGAACCTGCTTTTGCACAAGAATAAAAGCACAGCTGCAATGTGTGTACCTGTCTGTATCACTCGAGATTCTTTACTGGATTTTAGCTTGACTGTCTACATGTGTTGTACATGTGTTGTCACAGTTTTGATGCCTCTCAAATTGGTGACTATGAAAGAGGAATATGAATAAAACATGTTATGGACTTATGCTTTGCTTATGCTTTTCATACCGGTGAAGTACTTCTCACTCGTAACACAGTCGGCATACCTCAGAAATGGCTAGACTTTCACAGAATGTCCATTTTTTTACTACGTATTTGTGGTATGTTCCTCATCTGTGGTTTTCTGGTAAATCAGTGAGGAAACTTAATCAATAAATAATGATGGTGATTTAATTTTAATACTTTATATCCTTCAGAAAATGCATACTAATGCAATTCTTTTTTTCTGTTTTATTTATTTATTTATTTCAATGCAGAGTAGAGGTAGTTGGATGAGTCAGTGCAAGGTGGAATTGGGGGGGGTATAAGTTGTAGCGTGGCAAGGGCATTCCCAGTTGGAAGATAGATGAGATAGTAGCTGAGATTTGAAATTTGTATGGTTAGGTAGGTTGCGTAGGTGTGTGGGGAGAGAGTTCCACTGTTTAGCTAAGGAGTGGGACAGCAGTAGATGGCCAGGAGGTCGTGCAGGTTTGTGGACCTGAAGGAGATTTTGTTTTTTGGCTCTGAGTGAGCGGTTGGGAATGTAAGGTTTTAAGGAAGTAGCGAGAGCTGGGCAGTTGGCAGGTTTAAAGATGAGCTTGTGGGCAATGGTGAGTTGTAGGTAACTGAGGTAGTTGGGTAGTTCAAGCCAGTTGAGGGTGAGGAGGGTGTGGTAGTGGTGGGATGAGTTTTTTGAATTGGTTGCAAATTTGGAGATCTTGTGGTAGCAGGATTCAAGTTTGGACCAAAGGCCAAGATGAAGATTGGTGAAAAGAGGGGCACCATACATAAGGGAGGGGAGTAGGAACGTGGATGCAAGAGTTTGACGGGTAGAGGGGCTTAGGAAGCGGTTGTGCCTGTAGAGGAGACCTAACTTTTGGTGGATTTTCTTGATTGTGGAGTGGATGTGGGTGTCAAATTTTAGTTCTTCATCAATAATGATGGAAAGAAGCTTGGTGTTGGGAGCAATTTCAAGGAGGGTGTTGTTTTGGCTCTGTATAGTGAATGTGGATTTGTCATTGGAGTTTTTGGTAAGGGAAAAAAAAACATTTGTTTGGTTTTATTTGCATTTAGTGCCAGATGGTTAGACTGTAGCCAGGTTTCTCTTTTGGAGAAGGGTAGCTGGGTTTTTGCTAGGAGCTCGGAGGGAGAGAAGGCTGAGCAGATGATTGCTGAGTCATCTGCATATTGGATGAAAGATGACTCTGGGATGGATTGGTGAAAGTTGTTAATGAACAGGCTGAAGAGAAGAGGGCCAAGAACAGAACCTTGTGGGACACCTGTGGGCGTGGGAAGGAAGGGGGAGGTTCAAGTTTGGTGGGAGAGAGGTGTAGGGTGGAGAGTTGGGATATAAGTAGGATGTATGAGATGGTGTCAAAGGCCTTTGAAAGATCTAGGAATAGTGTGGATATGAACTTGCCTGAGTCACGTTCAAGGTTTATGGTTTCAAGAAAGGAAAGAAGGGCAGTCATGGTGCTGTGGCCAGGGTGGAAGCTGTGTTAGGTAGGGGAGAGGAGAGTGCTTAAGTATTAGGTGTGCCATGAGTTGTGCTTGTATTGTTTTCTCTAATATTTTAGAAAGAGGGGAAAGGATGGCAAAAGGCCTGAAGTTGGCGGTATCAGTATTTTTTGCCACCTTTGTGGAGGGGGATGATGTAAGCATGGCAACAGATAGAAGGGACGTATGATTCTTGTATCGATCTATTTATAAGAATAGAGATGGGATAGGCAATGTTGTCTGCATATTGTTTGAGGAAGGTGGGTGGAAGGTTGTCGGATGCATTGCAACAGGGTTTGAGGTTTGAGGAGAAATCTTTTTATAGTGCTTGTGGGGATGGGCTTGAGGCAGAAGGATGTGGAGGAAGG
Organism: Protopterus annectens; assembly: GCF_019279795.1. Lineage (NCBI taxonomy): Eukaryota > Metazoa > Chordata > Ceratodontiformes > Protopteridae > Protopterus > Protopterus annectens. Next base: position 1,876,810,090 of record NC_056739.1, read on the forward strand.
TTGATGATTTGGTGGTGGTTGGGGCTGGAGCGGGTGGTGGTGGAGGAGGGGGTTGGGAAGGAGGCTGATAGATTAGCTATGCAGTCTATGAGTTGAACTGGCTGGTTGTTTCAAGGCTGTTCTAGTAACATTCTATGTTTCTAAGAGCAATATTTAAAAATTGTCCATGATGTTGGCCCTTCTTCCCCACATTCATTTTGAATTTGTTCAAATCTCATGTGCTAAGAGGTTGACAAGTATATCAGTGGATGACGGCTGTAAAGACTGATATGTGTGTGTGTGTGTGTGTGTGTGTGTGTGTGTGTGTGTGTGTGTGTGTGTGTGTGTGTGTGTGTGTGTGTGTGTGTGTGTGTGTGTGTGTGTGTGTGTGTGTGTGTGTGAGAGAGCAGTCATGCACATATGTGTAATTTTGTCTTTGCATATATAGGCATGTAAGAAATAAAATGCTAAGGAGTGTACTGACCAAGTAATTGTACATATTTGTGGAGTTGTTGGGCATAATCCAAAGGGTAAAGTGTCTTTCAGGCTGGATATTTATTAATATATTTTCAGCACATTCTAAGATTTATTATAATTCATAATTAATTTTGTATGAATGATATATGTTGCTGCTAGTGCTTTTTATAATTTTATGAAACAGTTTATATACATCTCTGTCCACACCTCCAACCTGTATCACTGCTACAAATAGTTTTTTAATGAGTTGACTAAAAAGTTTAACAGACAGATAAGTAAATGTATTATACATTTTAACAAATACATTTTGGAATGCTGACATCTTATTTGGTATTTTACATTTTCTTATTTGATACTGAGTTTGATGTTTCTGTCTTATAATTTCTTCTCATTCAGTGCTTCTCTATATGAGAAATATTTTGTTTAAATCATATTTATCTGAAGTAAGCTGTTAGTTACTTATAATTGTAAGATATTGCGCTGGTTATTCTGGAGATCATCCCCCGGATTCATGAAGCTCGGCGCAAGGCCGGTGTAAGGCCTGCACCGGCCGTGCGGCGTATAAATGGTGTAGTAGCGCCATATGCATATTAATGAAGGTGTGCCGCTACCACATCCATGTGCATAGGACTCGTGCGCGAGTGCATGGGGTGTTACTAAGCTGCGCCCGGAGGCGTGTCAATGTCGGCTGGCGATGAGCAACCTAAACTGCTGAATATTATAGCCTGCCTGCAATAGTAATCACACCTATCAGTGTCCGTGGATAATGAAACGTATGCAAAGCATGCAAGACAGTTCCCGGCCACACAAAATGGAGAACCAAACAGAAATGCACGCAACATAATATGAGTTTCTGTCCATGGAACAAATGACATTTAAAATCGTGTGTCCGTAATGTACTGCACTGTCAGAAGTTATACCCAGTGGAAATGAAGCGCATCATGTCAGCGTGCCGCCAATACACACGTCTAGCCCCATGGGTATGGTCACCAGTAGTCCCACAGTGGTAGTGATAGTACACAGCAGAGCAGTTGTGGCTATATAACAACCGTAAAGAAACCTGACAGTCCATATTGTATACCAAACACACACAAACATATGTATATCAAAATGTGCTATACACATGAACAGGGACGTAACCGTCACATACACATAAGGATGCTATATGCGGAACCGGCATATCCAAAAGTAGAACCCATGCATGCAAATGCAATACGCAACAACCCCTGTATAGCACATAACCCGCACCCATGTCCGAATGTCCACCAAATCCAGCTACCAGCCTTGCACATCCGTACACCTACACATAGCGGGTATTCCCCATATGTAGTAGGAAGTATCGTCCTAGGCAGTGTCCGGATTGCAAATATGTATCCCACGTTTGTAAACATCCCATCACAGGTACGTAAATCCAAATGCCCATGCGTTAATGTTACGGCAAAATGTGTGTACATCCCGCGTGGGATAAGTAACCTGTTGAAGCCTCAGAGTTGTTTACACGCCACGGTGTCCATTACTGTACACATCTGGACAAAACATGTATGTGTAGTCACGGTACTGTTCAGTTTCTACACAGACATGCAATTCATACTACGAAGGATGGAACAGCTGTCCACCATGCAGGTCACCCCACTAGGGTTGCCACCTGTTCAGATGGCCAAGGTGGGACATCCCTTGTAGAAATGTGAGAATTTGCAGGATAAAACATACCCCCGGCCTGTGCAAAGTACAGAATTACATGTGTATGCCAAGATAAAAGCTAATGCCATAGCATTTGAATAGCTTATGCTATCCCAAATAATAGTTATGTGTACCAGATACAAAATACCTGTATCATGCAACAAGTACAGAAATGAAGAAATATATTATTGTCTTAAAATCACAGGACATTTGCCATGTGTTAGGTGTCGTCGCAGGACACAACTGTCCAAAGTGGGACCTCCCCTCACAAAGAGGAACAAGTGGTAACCCTACTCCCCACTGAATTATCGACAGTATATATTCAACTCAATCACATACCGACACCACCTCTCAACCTATTACAGCAACAAAACCTGGACAAAGCCTAAAAGGATGGGTGGACAAATAGGGACAGATGTAGTTACTGCTCTCACAAGCTTCGAAAGTTCACGGAATAATAGTATGTACATAAGCAGGAAATGTTGTGAAGGATGTGGGGTAGTCCCCAGTATTACAGAGGTCTGTACATATATACTGTAACAAGCCGTCACATATGTTGACTGTACTACTGCATACCCATAGTTAATTCATAGTTAAGTCATGTGCAAAATAATAACTCTCGTAAGAATGAATACAGGAAATAGTCAAATGTGAATGGGAACACCACTCACCGTGGATTATGTATCGTAACCGTCCCCACCCATATTATGTATTGCCAACATCATAAGCTGCTGACAGGTGCCCAAACACCTGTGTCTGTAAACACAGATTAAATGTTTAAAATGGACAAACCCTGTCCATGTGCTTTGTCTGACATTTAAACATGGTCAGGGCAGTTCCGTTCACCAGGCGGACAAGCCTAAACCCAGATCACCACATGAACACCCTGACAATTAAAGACCTGTATGTGTCAGGACTATAAGCCTTTGGGTTCTGAATATCCCTGCAGTGATGAAATATGCAGCGTGGGTCCAGAGCAGTAGGGAATAGGGAATGTGTAACATGTAGTACCGCATTTTTCCCAGCAGGAGAATGGATGCCTGTGACGTAAGTGAAGCGGTGAGGCATATGTTAATGTAGCTATGTACTATGGGTATGCATATAAATGAATCAGAACACGAAACGTATAGTGGTTACAGCATCCGGCCAACGTGAATGCAGTCCCAGTTGAACAACGACTACAGCACATATAATGTGAAAGTGTAATGAATGCGTCTGTGCTGTACAGACAGTTAAATATGTAAAGGTGAACGTGTGTTTCGCAAACGTCCGTTAACCGTATTACAGATAATTACTGGTACTGTCACAAGTAATAAAGCCCACGTAAGCACAAAGACTTAGTAAACATATGTAACCCACAATAAGGATATGTATGCGCGCCTGCGCGTAACCCACAATAAGGAAATGCAAGTGCGCCTGTGCGTGTGTGATCCGCTCACAGCATAGTAAATGAATGCTGTTTCCCCCATGTTAGTTATACATGGCTCAAACCTGTTAACCTCGTAAAGTATGAAACCGGACAAAGCCATGCAAACTACCGGTACAAATAGGGACAAACACCAGATATGTGCCAGAACAAACATAGAAAGTGGATAGAATAACGGGTGTGTCAGTAGCATGGATTCTCTGAAGGGTATGCAGTCGTAACCTGAACTGCTTGCCAGAAATCCCCACTGTAAGTCTCAAATGAAATGCCACGACATGGCCAGATAGACACAGGTTTATTTAAAACACAGTGAAGATAAAGGGGCAAGCAGCTGTACACTCTGCGACAATCTGTATAGTGGAAAGGTATGATATGGATATAGATGTATGTGTATACACATAATCCACAGACGTAAACCAAAGCAAGTTATGAAATGAGGATTGTACATGTATATATGTATACACAACAGACTTATGTCCCGTAGATATGACATATGTACATAAATAGACGTTATATCTAATATGGGTAGACAAACAGACATGCAGGAAAGGTGAATAAACCGCAGCATTCCAAACCATTGGTCAGAAAGTGACAGTCCAGCAAGTTCTACACTTTAAACATGCAGATAGGTGTCCATTGCAGGACTCCAAAAATTGAATCTTACATAGTGTCAACCGACATTGACGCAAAACAAGTGACCGCAGCAAATACGAAATAGCTGTACATGCAACAGTATCAGGTGCAAGGGTGACGACACATGTGTCGATAGAATGTATGACGTACGAACTGATATCCGGAGAGTGGGGAGTGCATATAAGTGTCTCCACACTTCAGTACCGCACACATTAAACATGTGTAATGGGTACTGTAGAGGGTTGTCAGGTATGGGAATCATGGGTATGCAGAAATGGGCCTAGGTGTTGTTTGGCAGGGATTTCATAGGCCCGCCCCGTGGGAGTGATGTGGGTATAGCGCACGCCTATATTCTCAATAATGGGGCAAACCATCCACTGGATATTGCGGAAACTATTTTGGCAATATGTAGGGCCCTATATCAGTGTCATGTAGGCGATTATCATGGATGGACATGCGTACCAAGATGGTACCCATAGCTGGCAAACTGTCAGAATAACACAGCTGCACTAAGGCATAGTACATGAAATACAAATAGGGACTATATTAGATATACCCCAGACAAAGTCAGAACGTTGTGAGAATACTGGCGTACCCATGAATACGGATGTTATGAGTGTTACTAATCATGTAATGGAAATGTCAGTCACTATTATCTACCGCACAGTCCGTAATGCCTTGCCAGCAATTTACCAGAAAGGCACATCACTATGACAAATGTAACAAGGTCAAACATCAGGCCGTTTACCCATAATGTGTACAGGTTAGGGTATGAAGGTAACCTGTCCAAAATACATGTACAGAACTAGTGATACTAGGTGGACAGGTGAGAAGAAAGACATCAGGACAAATGAGAAAACATGTACAAGACACGCATGTACTCCGACAAATGTGAATGACAAAGTATGCCCTGTGAATGTCAATGTGGAAGGTTAATAGACACAAAAGTAATGTGTCCTTCAGGGTGTCATGCAGTGTCACCGTAACAATGTCCAGTCCCCCAGACACGTACGTGAGCTCTGCCACTGACGGAAAGCACAAATACCGGCGCACACATACGGTACATGATAGACCAATTAGTGTGGATAAGCAGCTGTTGGCCTGTGTGATGAATACAACTGTCTGGGTGGGTGTGTCCTGCAATATAAATGTAATGGCATGTGGCCTGTGATGCCGCCATACAGTGTGTGTATTGGTGTCAGAAAGTTGATATTTTGTTACAGACGCATACTCAGCAACTGTACAGATTTACGCAGAATGTGCAGAGTTCTGCCTCATATGTTTGGTGTGTTCCGCGTAACAACAGTAACATTCTGGCACTTTCATGATAACTGAAGACATGAAATAATGACAAACATGTGAGTAAGACACCAAATCCGACAGAAAAGCCATACTAATGCAAAACCTATTATTGTGTCAATTATCTATGTTTGTAAGAGCAACATGTCAATACTGCCCCTATGTGTCCCACTATCAGATAAGGCCTTGTCCAGCAACTTGCTCTAGGAGGTGGAGTGGTATGAACAGAAACAGATCCATGTGTGAGGAAACAGCAATATCGACTGCAAGATAACGCAGAAGGTATGAAATGCGCTGCAGTAGGACGTGCAGTACTGTCCGCAGGTATGTGCTGACATGTCAAATGACACAGCAGTCTACATGAAGAACCTATAGGGCTGTCACCTTTACAAATGATGATAGTGGGACATACCCAGAGCCATGCACACAGCACAAATAGACATACACACATCAAAACTAGGCCATGATACATGAAGCCTCCGGTGTAACAGTACAGTGAGAGTACAGCAAGGATAGATGTCTGCCAAGATATACAGCAAACACCTGTAAGGGCATGTAAGACCGCCCGTAACACGGACGTTGCATGGACAATGTTGGGAGTTGCAACATACCCCATTGGTATGTGAAAGCTATGCAAATATGCGATACATGAAACAGTCAGCTGTCCATGCAAGAGCAGAGTTATGGGCAGAAAATAGATTTTATATATATATATATATATATATATATGTAGAGAGAGATACAGACATACACACACACACACACACACACACACACACACACACACACGTGGCAGGGCTGGTAATCGAACCTACACATGACTACCCTATCACACTACAGCATGACGCATTTAGAGAACACGCTATCGAGATTACTAAACACAGCAGACACACAGGCATTCTACTAGGTGCGTGTCAACATCCGCAAAGACAAAGACGTCAGCAGGATACATCTGTGTTGGGCGTCTAAAAGCATAACCTGAGTCCCCAGGCGGACGGGAGCATACACACACACACACACACACACACACACACACACACACACACACACATACACACACACACACACACACACACACACATCTGGCAGGCCTGGGAATCGAACTTACACCTAACTACCCTATCACACTACAGCATGACGCATTTACAGAACGCGCTACCGAGACTACTGAACACAGCACTCCCAGAGGCATACTTCTAGGTGGGTGACATCATCCGCAAAGGCAAAGACGCTGAAGTGAATGTATGTGTTGTGAGGCATCTAAAAGCATTACTGTGTCCCCAGGCAGCTGGAAACACACACACACACACACACACACACACACACACACACACACACACACACACACACTTGGAAGGGCCGGGAGTTGAACACACCTACCTACTCTAACACACTACAGCATTACGCATTTACAGAACGTGCTACCGAGATTACTGAACACAGCACTCCCAGAGGCATACATCTAGGTGGGTGACATCATCCACAAAGGCAAAGACGCCGATAGGGAATGCATGTGTTGTGAGGCATCTAAAAGCTTTACTGTGTCCCCAGGCAGCTGGAAACACACACACACACACACACACACACACACACACACACACACACTTGGAAGGGCCGGGAGTTGAACACACACCTACCTACTCTAACACACTACAGCATTACGCATTTACAGAACGCACTACCGAGATTACTGAACACAGCACTACCAGAGGCATACTTCTAGGTGGGTGACATCATCTGCAAAGGCAAAGATGCCGATAGGGAATGTTTAGAGAGTGAGCGGTCTGAAAGCATATTACCGTCCCAAGGTAGACATACACAAACATGCCAGTGCTGTCAACGGGCCAACTAAATATCTATGGAGCACAACAACACTGAATAGATACGGGATGCGCCACAGACAGTACACCCTTCGAGAGAGGAACAAGTGTGTTCAATGTAGGCATCCATTGTGACATTGGAATTGGACATCTGGTGCCTGTATGACCACCATGGCTATACAGGATGTCAATGGCCATGCCCACACGCTTAGTATCACACGTCTGTTTGGAATGTACTGTGTGTCCATCTACACAATGGTGTACTGGGCATGCTCACACACTTAGCTGTTGCAAAGGGCCAACTTGCATGCACACGGAGTCTAATCACAGAAGGGCGCAGTGAGGAATGTACTGTGTGCCCATCTACACAACGGCATACTGGGCATGCTCACACACTTAGCATTTGCAAAGGGCCATCTTGCATGCACATGGAGTCTAATGACAGAGGGTCGCAGTGTGGAATGTACTGTGCGTCCATCTACACAACGGCGTACTGGGCATGCTCACACACTTAGCTGTTGCAAAGGGCCATCTTGCATGCACACGGAGTCTAATCACGGAGGGGCACAGTGTGGAATGTACTGTGTGTCCATCTACACAACGGCGTACTGGGCATGCTCACACACTTAGCTGTTGCAAAGGGCAATCTTGCATGCAGATGGGGTGTACACACAGAAGGGCACAGTAAGGTATAACTGCCCTCACGCACAGGGCGGTCACACATGCAGTGACCTGTACACACACAGCTGCCATCACAGCTGTCACAGGTGCAGGTCACACACGTACACACTGCAGTGTACACTGTAGCTGTCAAGTGAGCACCATGTCGTTGGTGCAGCACTACACAGCCTTACAGTCCAACAACACCATGTGACACATGACCACTGGGCTGTTCAGCGGTGTACACCAGCTGTGCAGAGTACACACATACCAACAGGGATCCAACAGGTGTTATGCATTGCAATGATACCAGTATATATGAACAGGTCGGCTCAAGGCATACCATGGCCCTTACACAGCTGTGAAACCTGACTGTTGCTGTACACCAATGAACACACATCTGGGTATGTCATACATGTGATTGTGTGGATGTGTGCATGGACTGCACACACAACACATACATACATGGCCTTTGATGTACCTCGTGCATAACACTTGCCTAATCAGTGCTACACACGCGAATTGAATGTGGGCCCATGTCTGTTGAATGCTCACACTACAGGGGGTAGCAGTGTTGACTGGGACACATACCCTTGTACTGGTCGCCTGTGACACCCGTGATATCATACCGCAGTCCATGTGTTATGTATGTCAACACACATGTCCAACAATAGCAATGCATACAAACATGGCAACAGGAGACACATGTGACATCTGTACTGTGCATGCAGCAAACATGCATGTGCAGTGGCCGATGTCCGTAACATAGTTGCACCTACCTACGACATGCAGACGCAATGCAGACCCATCATTGACATCCGTATACGGTGACATACAAACAGCACGTATGGAGGGATGTGTGTACATAACGTGGTGAACCACCTGACTAGATGTATGTGTGCAGGGGGTGGCTCACAGTTGTGTCACACACCATCCTATCATGCCATGTGCTAACTGTACACTATGTCGCTGTTACTTGACGGTGCTGACATAATGCATACACAGCGGTCAGGTGTTACCAACTATATGTCATATGGCACCTGTAACACCTACACCCTCTCGTGTGTATATAGCAACACATTTGCCAGATATGGCGTTGGTACACATAATGCAATCAATACCGCTGCATGTCCATCAAACGTGTCATCATATGGCTGGTGTATCATTCCCAGCACTGCCATGTGTGTCCGAATGTGTGACCAGGGATGCCACATATCACGGGGAATATGTCCCAGTTGCTACACATCCCTGTACACCATTGTAGAGAACTGTACATACGTCAGTGTGGGAAGCATGACGTTCGCCGGTGAGGTGCATCACACACATCGGCTGTCCGTATACACATGTGTGGTCACCACAGTGTGTGTGTGTCTGTATGTATGTCTGGTGCTTGGTGTGAGTGTGTATGCTAATATACGGTGGGAAATTATCACTGGCCCCACGTGTTGACAAACCCATAATGGTGATGCATTGCACAACCCTGTTGATGCCATAGGTCCCAGCCATACTGGCTACCTGTGCATGTCCCTTCTCTGTGACACGTAGTGTGGGTGCATAGTACAGTGAGGGTGATGACCACAAAGGCAAGGGTCCCCAGCTGCACATTATGGGGTGTGCGTTATAGTGGTGTACACCCCGTGACTGCGGCCATGTTCACATACTGTTACAGGGTCCTACTGCTGCACAGTGTGGCCTCCAGCTACCAAGTGACACCTCACATCATCATTGGCCAGGCCGCTGTGTACAACCCCTGCACCATGTCACCATACCTGTAATGTGTCCTGCTATGTATATCACGTCTCTGTCCAGTGTAGCCTGTGGCACCGACCACATACGTCAGGTGCAATATATGTGTGGACATCTGTGTCATGTTTCTGTGTCCAACAGTCAGGATGAAGGTACATGTAGCATGCTGATATTGCCAGACGTGCCTGTGTGTACTCCACAGTTACACGTGGGGGACTGCAAACACTGCTACCTATAGGCACATGCAAGTACACCATAGGAGGGAACCAGGGTATCACAACCAACATGGTGCTACAGATGTAACCGAGACACATACCGTGAACACATCACAATGCATGCTGCACCTGCACTACATGGTGTGACTGGTGCATGTCGACAGTACACAACCTATGTCACATACACAACTCAGTATTCACACACAACCACTGCAACATACACATCCCTCACTATGCATACACAGGTATTACATACACCTCTCACTATGCTGTTCACCCTGTGCATCAGAATATTTGTGCATAACCCTGCACCGATGGTGTGGATGACAGGGATGCAGCACAGGCTTCATCATATGCACAGGGTGATATGTTTGCCAGGGGCATAGGCTGCACACAACCACTGCAACATACACATCCCTCACTATGCATACCCAGGTATTACATACACCTCTCACTATGCTGTTCACCCTGTGCATCAGAATATGTGTGCATAACCCTGCACCGATGGTGTGGATGACAGGGATACGGCACAGGCTTCATCATATGCACAGGGTGATATGTTTGCCAGGGGCATAGGCTGCACACAACCACTGCAACATACACATCCCTCACTATGCATACACAGGTATTACATACACCTCTCACTATGATGTTCACCCTGTGCATCAGAATATTTGTGCATAACCCTGCACCGATGGTGTGGATGACAGGGATGCAGCACAGGCTTCATCATATGCACAGGGTGATATGTTTGCCAGGGGCATAGGCTGCACCAATGGATAACATCATGTGTGTGTGTTTAAGGGCCAGTGAGTTGACTGGACATGTCTGTGCAGAATGCATGTGGATGTTGTGGAGCCCTACAGTTGTGTTTGCTGTGTGCGTGTATGTGTGTACACAGTTCTGCAATTTGTGATGCCTACACGGGGTATAATTGACAGCCCCAGATTGTACAGTGCAGGTTGTACAGCTCACTGTGTCTGTCCACGGCCACGTGACCTGTGCCTGCCTGGGGTTGCACGGGCACTACCAGGTGGAGGTACAGAGTGGCTACTGTCCGACGACACATGTCCGCTGGAAACGTGTCTCCGCTGAGACCGTCCAGGGCCACGACCACGTGGCCTGCTATGTCCTGGTGTTGACAGCGCAGCAGCAGCTGCACTGCTACTGCTACCGGCACTATGGGAGCGGGCATGTGAGGTGGCACGCTCACGTCGACCTACACTAGGTGGTGTTGTTGGCCTATGTCCACGTGGCCTACGCCTCACTCCTACCAGGTGTTCCAGCACAGACAGCTCCCGCTCGTGGATTGCCATGCCTCGGTCAAGGATTCTGACCATTTCACCTAGTCACCTATCCAGAACATTAGCAATCTGCTGTTGAGCATTTGCCAATGCCTGGATGTTGTCATTTAGGGTATGGATAGCAGCCCTCTGCAGCCTCTGCCCTTCTCTGTTCTGCCGTTCAGCACGTGCCTGTGCCGCCATTACAGTCTGGAACATGCGTTTGGTGATACCAGCTGCTGCATTCTGTCCTGCAGGTGCATGTCTGCCAGAGGTCCTCCTACGAGCAGCACCGGCCACATGCCTGTGTGGCACATCTTCAGTCATTACACTGACACCATGGTGTGTAGACACACCTTCTGTAGCCACCACACGTTCCTGTTCCACGCCAACAGACGCTGACTGTCCTTCCTCTATGGCCACCGGTGATGCGGTATGTGTTGGCAGCAGAACTGTGTGCGGGGAAGAGGGGGACATAGCTGGGATGGTAACCATTGGCACAGATTCAGCCCCTGACAACCCTGCCTGTACCTCATGCATATGTTCATCACCGCTAGTATCTGTGGGGACACTAACATCAGATGGACCGCAGGAGGGTAACGCACCTACATCACCTGTAAATGCAAAGAAATACTGTAAAGTACAATAGACACAGACAACCACACACACACAGACACACACAGACACACCATGCATGTGATTTGTCAGATTAATAGTTTTAGTAAGCATACCTCCCTGGGGTGCACACTACAGCAAGCAGGTGTCATATCAGTAGCCATGCAGTTCACACAATCATGGTAGTATGCATGCATCCCCGTGATACACCATGTGGCCCAGAACAGGATAACAGTACACATGGCTGACGTGACCTTGACATGTAATTTGCTGACATGTGCATTAACATGCATACATATTTGACACAATGGTGTCCTGACACATGTACAGCAAATAATGGGCTTCACATTGCAGTGTTGTGTGTATGCCCTACAGATAGAATGCCTGGTCAGCAAATGTGCATGAGCACGGGAGGGTAGTGTGAGCCATCTACATTGCTATACAGTGTGAAGTACAGACACTGTGCCATTGCATGGCAACATGAGGCATGTATGTTGCTGTAGAATGCATAATATGTACACATTGCATAGCCATAACTGCAACACAGTCGTGATGTTTGACAGATCGTCTATGGTAAACTTCAGTGACACCTCCAGTAGCTGTGCACAGGCTTTTAGGTTGTCCACTGTACCACATCAACTGTATAATCGGTCAACTAAGGCTATAATTGGACCATGTGTGGACAATGTGCAACAGGGTGTATACACATCCCATGTACTGTGTGGCTACATGTCCCTGGCCATCCCCCATGGCCATGTGTGCACATGTGGTGGCCAGTTGTGTGTGTTGGGCATCTTCTCCACATGTCTGTGTGGTCCCATATGACATACACCCATACATGTCAGATATGTCACATTCGACAGGTCTATGCAGACAACAGGTTGTATGTTTGGTATGTGGAGTATAGGTCATGTGATAGTGTGACAATATTGCAGACAGAACACTACATGACTGGGACATGTCAGGTGGCACATCACAATGTGTGCACCTGATGCAGGGGCATATGACACAATGGTGACACTTGTGGGCTGCCCATATCACAGCTCACTGTGTGGTACTGTGCGAGTACCACACATGTTGTTCCAATGCATACTACATATGCCTCCATTGTAGAACACCTCCACCGTTGTATGCACAGCTGACCACACATGTCGCAATGACAAGTACTGTGGTTTCAAGTCTGTGTATCATTACGTGTGAATATATTGCACATGGGTGGCATGTGTGAATGCATGGTGGTGCGACCTGCATATCATGACTGGAACAAACATCAGGTGTGCAAGTGTTAACTGGCCACATGGCAAATAGATCTACACTGTAACATGCCTGATACTGATGACAGTCTCACCTGCAACGGACCCATGTCTGTGCGGCACGCCAGAGGTACCTGTATAGGAGTGACACATCAGTATGAACATTATCCATGACTGTATGACAGCCACAGGTTGCACTGTGCATGTGCACACATTCACCTGTGTAATAGCATATAGTATGCACATGTGTGCATACACAACGTAGCATACTGTAGTATGCAGCATGTGTGTCCACATACCTGGCATATGTTGTTACTTTACATTATGTACAGTGACACATGCAACTACATGGGATATAATAGCCATATGTTTCATAGTTTCATAGTTTCATAGTAGTGTACTAGGCTATCTGCCCGGGGGCATTTATAAGCCTAGCCATCAGTGATGTGGCTTTACGCCACCCCATACTATATAGTTGCGCCTCTCTAGTAGTGACACATGTGGGACCCCATTATTTAGTAAACTATACCTCTGTCTAGTAGTGACACTGAGGTCACTCCCGGGGTAAACTTGCGATCTCCCATCCATGCATCGAGATTTTTCTTGAACAGTGCCAATGAAGGGCTCTGTCTCACATGAACTGGGATTTTGTTCCAGAGTATGGGTAACCTCTGTGTTATGAATCTATCCCTCCAGCATGTCCTATTCATATTTGTGCAGAGGTTGAAATCTTTAGCTCGTGTGGTTCTGGTGGATTTGGATTTTTGAGATGGAGCATGTCCATCAATTCCTGGTTGGACATGGCCCTGTATGTTAGGCACAAATCACCTCTGAGCAGGCGGTATGCTACTGAATAGAGCTGGAGTTTCTTTAATCTAGCTGGATAAGGCACATGTTTTAGACCTATGATCCTCTTGGTGAGGTACTTCTGGGGTCTTTCCAATTGTTGCATGTGCCGGGTGAGATACATCCCAAATGGAGCATTATATTCAATCATGGGCCTGACAAGGGAGGAATATAGAGGTACAATGACCTCCTTTGATCTGGATGAGAATCCCTTCATGATGAGATGGGCAAGGTAGAATGTCTTTCTGACCACTTTAGCAACATGGTTGTCAAAGGAGAGGTCACTATCGACTTGAGTCCCCAGGTCTCTGATTACTTCTTCCAGATTCGTGGGTTATTGTCTACGTGATAGTTTGTGGGTACTTTGTTTTTCCCAAAGGGATGACTATACATTTTTGGCGTTAAGTTTGAGGCCATGATTCGCACCAGTTGTCTGTTTCAGTGAGACCTTTCTGTAGGATGTGTGTGTGCAGGTGAATCAACTATGGCACCCAGTTTGCAGTCATCTGCAAACTTTGTCAGCCATAATCCTTCCATATTTGCTTTCACATCTGAGAAATAAATGCCAAATAGTGGACCCAAGACTGAGCCCTGTGGGACACCACTTGTGACTGGTTTTGAGTCTGACATGGCTCCAGCAATTTTAACCTTATGGGTTCTGTTTTTTAGCCAGTTTGCTACCCATCTTGTGACATATGGATTTACATTTAGGCTGCTGAGCTTGTCAATGATGCCAGAGTGTGGTATTGTGTCAAAGGCTTTAGCCAAGTCCAAATAGGCAGTGTGGACAGCCTTGCCCTCATCGATGGCACTAGTGACTGTCTCAAAGAAGTCAACCAGGTTTAAGAGGCAGGATCTGCCTTTTACAAAACCGAACTGTGTGGGATCAAGGGTCTGCAGATCCCCAATGTCGCCATTTATGAGTTCCATGATGATTCTTTCCATAGCCTTACAGATCAGGCTGGTCAAACTTATGGGCGGTAGTTACCTGGGTCAGTAGAATTTCCCTTTGTGGAGTGGGACCACTGTTGCTGTGCCAGTGTTCAGGTACATATCCTGTAGTGAGGCTAAGATTGAATAGAGTTCTTAGGGGGTTTAGTTCATCTTGGAGTTCACGTAACACGCAACCGGGATACCATCGGGTCCCATAGATGCTGTGTTTTTGCCTTGTTGAGTGCTGATTTCACCTGTGTGTCTGTGATGACAGGTAGGTTACATTCAGCAGGGATAATTACTTCATCTTTAGGGGTGAGGGAGGGAGAAATTTGCACTGAACCTATCTGCCAGAATGTTGGCAATGTCAGTAGGGTCAGTGAATTTTTGTCATTGTGTACTAGCTCAGAGCATATCTGAGAATTTCCTCCCAAGGTTCTGACATAATTGAAGAAGGCTTTGTGATTGTCTTTGGTATCCTTGGCAATCTTTTTCTCAAGTTTGCTTTAGATGTTTTATGAGAGAACGTAGTTTTTACTTGTGCTGATCAGGAAGCCTTTCCTTGTGGGATTTGGCTTTGTCCTGCAGTAACTTCCTTCTTTTGTTGTACAGTTTGTTTATAGCCGGGGTCCACCAAACCGGACGCTTTCCTTGGTGGAGAGGGTCTTGGTTTTAGTTGGGATTGCTTGATCCATGCATTCTTGGAGATGTCCGTAGAGGGCTTTTGTAAGGATTCAGCATTTTGGGATGTGATTTCCATTAACCCAGTAGGCTTAAAGGATATCATTTCTGACTTGAGGAGCACAAAGTCAGCTTTTGAAAAGTTTTTCACTGTAGTCTTTTGTTCTGGGGGTGGGGGTGGGATATGTACATCCAACGTGATCAGTTTATGGTCAGATCTTACCAGTGAGGAGTTTATATCCGGTGCGGAGCATTTGGACCCCATGTTTGTGATAATCAGGTCAAGTATATTATCTCTCCTCGTAGGAGAAGTGACCAGTTGCTCCATAGCATTTGAGTTTATGAATTCCAGGAATCTTTGGGCTAGGGTGTTAGGGCTAGAATAGTGGGCCCAGTCTATGTTGGGGTAGTTGAAGTCACCCAATATGATGGTGTTTGGTGTGACATTCATATCCTCTAGTGTTTTCAGGAATGCTTGATGGGATTCCTGGGATTGGGAGGAGTTCTATAACATGCGACCAGTTGTATGGCAGTTTTGCCTATGGTGAGTAAAACTTGTATGGTTTCTGATGCTTCATGGGTAGCCACCAACCGAGAGGTGTAGGTGTCCTTATGAAAATGGACACTCCCTCCCTTTGTGGTTCGCCTGGAACTTGAGGTCAAACGCATGATATGAGGTATAGCCTGGTAGCTGGAGTGCTCTCAGGAGCCTTAAACCAGGTTTCGGTTACTGCACAGACATCGATGTTCTCCATACTGAGAAGTGCTTGAGTGCCTGCATCTTGAGATTTAGACTTCTGGCGTTGAGCAGCATTACCCTTAATTTTTTTCCATTTTTATTTTTTATGGAGGTTGATTTGTCCTTTGAACATTGCCTAAAAAAGGCACTATGGGGGTGGCAAGAGCCTTGGCCAGTATCCGGAAGCCCAGTGGTGACAGGTGCAAGCCATCCCTTGCGA
This sequence comes from Protopterus annectens, assembly GCF_019279795.1. Taxonomy (NCBI): domain Eukaryota; kingdom Metazoa; phylum Chordata; order Ceratodontiformes; family Protopteridae; genus Protopterus; species Protopterus annectens. The sequence goes on from NC_056739.1 coordinate 1,876,826,595, forward strand.
AGCAACGTGGCTTGTCCAGCATATCATCCCAGGCTGACAGACATTGGATCCCCCTAGAATGACACCAGTGATTAAGCCAATTGTTAAAACTGATCATTTTGTCTTTGTACTGAGGCATCATTCTTGGTGACGGCAGGATGCTGCTCAGGGTCAGGGTCATACCAGTCTGGGCTACATAATCGGAGAGCTCCTCAATGTCTCTTTTCATGTAGTCCAGGGAGTGCGTCTCAGGTCATTCACACCCGCATGGACAATGACTGAATCATACTTGTACTTGCTTTGGAGCGACCTGAGTGCGTGTGTAATGTGGCGGATCCTAGCCCCCGATAGGCAGCTCACCGTTACCCTCTCCTTATTCAGCCTGGTAAGTGGAACATCGGTGTGTCTGACTATAGAGTCACCTATTACTAATGTCTCTGGCATAGTATTTTGCCTTAGGGGCTGTGATTGTGCGACACACCTGTTGCTTGAGGTATGTGTTGTAGGTGTTGCGTTTTGTGGGGGTGTATTTCTGGGTGTCTGCTTTGGAGGCCTCTGTTGTTTTGGTAAGTTTTTTACAAGAGCCTCCGAGTATGTCTTTGTGTTTTTATGTGTTTGGTATGCATTAGTGGTGGTTTTATGTGTGACTGGTTTTGCTTTGGGTGTGGGTACCATCTCCTCCTGACTGGTCTTGCCAGTCCTGAGTTGAGAGAGTTCAGCCTCCAGTCTGGCTATATAGTTGCATCTCTCACAAGTATATGTGTTAGTAGGAAGGAGGAGAGGGTTGTCTGTGTACATGAGACAATTGTAACATTGTCTTAAGATTCCCAGATTAACCAGCTGAACAAGAGAGGATGCTAGTGGTCTACCACTCGACATACTAGAATATTATAAGGAGTGTTGTGCCTTTAAGGGAAGTGGGTATTCACAGGGGTAGTGGATGCCTGTGGTGCTTACTTTAGGGTAAGAGTGCTTGGTTTTATTATGAGTGCTTGCTAAGGATAGAAGTTCCGAAAACAAGTGCTAATATATACAGCTAAATAGACTGAGTAGAGCTTCTGTGCATTACTGACTTACCATGCAACTCCAGGCTCATTGGTTGGGAGACACCCACCTCCACGATGGCGGCTAGTGTTTCTGGATGCTGTTCCCTGGGTGTCCCCAGACTGGCCAGTAACTCCTCGGTGTGTGTGAGTGGGGGCTGGGTTGGTGGCCCACCACCTGTTCCACCTTGTTCCCTGGCAATTGCAGTGGCATGCTGTTTTGCATGTCGTATCAGGTCCGTGCAGTGTCTGCACACCTGCTGGTAGGTGCGGTTATGGCCACCCACATCGTTCACCCTCCTGTGTAGATCCTGCCACAGGTCATCCCGCTGCTGGGCATGCTGTGGCACATGGCTGAACAACAAGTCATAGTTGTCATGGAGCTGTGGGATGAGGACATCATCCTCCTGGCGGTGTATGCTGGGAGGCGTATGGGGCATTATCTGTAAAACATAATGATGGTGACAGGTCACAGTTTCAGAGATGTACAGAGATACTGCTGCACATACATTTCTATGACATCTACTGCATCTGCACAGTTATCTTTGCAAATCACCATGACACTGACATGACTGACGTGTTTGTGTCACACATGTCACACCCATTATGCATTGGATATCATCACCATATATGTGTGTCACCTCATTACAGTGTTCATACTCCATGTAAATGCTGTCTTGCTGTGGGCATGTCTATTTGCCTGCACTTGTGTTCTTACCTATCTGCACATGCCTCGATGTGTCCACGGTACTACTGTTGACCTGGATGCTGTGTATATGTCACATATCAACACAGACACAGCCGGAATGGACTTGAGCAGTGACAATGCACACATACGCATGGACACCTGTACATGCATGTGTTTTGCCATATACATCTACACAGCACTGTACAACTGTTCAACATCCTGACACGGATCGCCTGTATTACACATGTGATAGACATGGGACAATGGATAGTCAGACGACATTCGCAGGGATGGTCATCAACCATAGCATGTGCGGGCATGGTTTCCACGCTGTTACAGACGGCCATTGTGCCATCGCAAGCTGCATCAGTGCCACATTACTGATCCAGTCAGTTGATAGTACATCTACCATGCGGCCATCACACCATGTATGACTGGGATGACATCTGCAGCTTTGATGGACAGGGTTGCATGGTATGGCGGGAGTATGTCACATATATGGCACAGGGATCTGTCCAGCCTGTGGCGATCCTAGTATTAGGACGGTGGCTGTCCATGACATATGTCATATAGATCAGGATATGGACATGTAGCATGTCCATCATCACGGTGTAGCAAATGTCCTTCTGCAAGGTAGATGGCATGCTGCATAGTGGAGGTGTGGATTGACAAGGCTATTGCACATCCATGCATAGCCATTACCCCTTACAGGTGGTATGTGATCCAATATTGGTCACCACAGTGCTGTATATGCCTGACCACTGATCTCCGTGCTCATGGATGGCACTCTGACATGACATGGGTACCTCAGATGACTACCTAAGGGGCCTGGAGATGTCACCATGTCGGGGGTGCACTGCACAGCACCATCCCTTACACAGTGTCCATAATGTTGACCACAGCCTAGGTAGCAGTTTCTGGGTACAGGGATGTTCACCTAGCGGTGACACTGCTGGTATCATCCATCAGACTGTGCACATATGTCACACACCTCACACACACAGCCCATTCTGTATGTTGTTCACAACACTGACACAGCTAAACTGATAGGTCATGGCCATTCACAGCCTTACATACACAGATGCCTAACATTTGTGTATGTGGTATGGGCTACAATGAGGGTGGGGTACAACACATTAACCCTGTTCTACTGTATCTGGCACAGATGTGCTGTGCACATGTCACTCTTGCACCTTTTGTAGTTGTGGGTCTGTCAACAGGCCACGGTGGAACACACCTGTGACATGCAAAGGTATTTGTAATCAAATATCCGTGCTATCTTGTACATCTGTACTGCTAACATCTACAGTGCTAATGGTTCATGGACATGCACACCATACTCAGCAGGGTTATAGTGCGGTGCCACCCTAAATGACTGTCATCACCACTTGTGGGTTGATATTATCCAACACCCTATCTGTATTGTATGGTCATGCTAGGCACTTGTTCAGAACATGTGAGCATGTCATGAGCTAATGATTACTATAGCGCCCATTCCACACAATTTCCCACGGGTACACTGGCTGTCCTACACTTCCCAGCTTGCTTAAGGTACGACAGCTGTTGTACACACGTAACGCACATATCCTGTGTGACATGGTTGTATATGCAGGCATGTCCAACTGTCACGTACCAGTGCTAATGCCTGTCTATATGAGGGATATGTCGTACATGTGGCAATAGAGCAATTGTCTCGTGTACACATTCAATGCTCACTTCCCAACATACGGCACTACAGCCTGTGGGGGATGCACGTCTGCAGCCGTGCTGGGCCCATAGCTCTCAGGTGTACCTCATTACGGGAACGACTCATTTGGGGTTCTAAAAGGTGCATGTTCCTCAAGGTTCCACATTGGAAGGGTCTGTCACACATTCATTGTTGTACATAGTTTACCTGCTAGCCATTGCTAGATAGATGAGAATCATAGTAATTCATTGGAATATCTCTTTTATACATAAGACCAGACTATTTTAGCCATCATATGCCCTTCCTAGTTGACGCTGTTAGTAAGCCAGTTGTAAGTGTTCCACGTTTTGCCCATTTGTCACACTGTATGACGGCTAATGTTCCTCATTTTGGGGACAGGAGGCTGACAGCTATGGCTGGGGGTAATGCTATCGCCAACCCTGACTGCACATGACAGTCATTTGGGGATGTGTAACATTCGCAACACACCCCACCCATCACATAGTCTCACATAATCTACACCACTGGCCACACCTACGAGGACAACCTGTGCAGTACGTCTCCATACTCACTGTAGGCACCAGAGGTAGCCCCCATCATGGAAGACAACATCACCAGCTTATAGCCCACTGACTCATGTGTGCCCACCACATACAGCCAATAGTGTGTTATAACATTCACAACACACCAGTCATAGCTGACCCTGTAGGGTGTCACACTGCAGTTCCACACAGCAGGCTACACAAGGCGTTATTTGCTTACATCTTGCTGTCGGGTAACTGCTTCTGCAACATAACCTATGCACCCATGCCACACCTCACCAGGTACGATATGTCTGTCATTCGCCATGTTAGTGTGACTGCCCTGTGATGCCACTTCACAGACTACGTGTGCAGGGACATGCAATAGCTCACCAGTCTTATAGCCCTGAGGGTGTGGGCCTAGCCCTGGGGAGCATTTTGCATTCGTCCAGACACGATACCATTGTATAATGACCGACTGTGTCACTTCAACAGTTGCCTATGCTCCTATTGTCATTCCACAGGCATGTGGTATCTGTCCGCTATGACTGTCCTGGTCAAACACAATGCTGTGGCACAGATGACTTGCACCTGTCGGCCCTGGGAGTACAGCTCACATGCTAGGCTCTTGCTGCTGCTATACTGCCTGTCATGCACAGTTTCCAATAACTGTCACTGGCAGGGCGGTAACTGGCATGCGCGACATGGGGTCATGTGACACATTGCTTGCATCTTCCCCTGTGACGCACGCAGGCAAGGCACACCTTATAATGCACCACTCCAACATCTCTGCAGTGTCTGGGACCTGCCTGTAGGCTCTGCAGAGCACACCTGCAATGACAGGTTATAGACGGACCATACCTTCCAGGCACATACCTGGACCGGCACACCCAGAGCTGAGGGGTTCCCATATCCCACTATGTTTTGCACACATCCTGGCAAGTTGCTTAGCACAATGCATCAGAGGTGCTCCACGTGCAACTAACTGTGTCCGGGACTGCTATACACATTGTAACAAGCGACAGAGTCAACATCACACCCCACGGGTAACATACCTTCTATGGTGGTATAGTGGACAGTGGGCCTCAGCTACTACTGATGTGTGACTGACACTACCCCACACTTCACTGGGATAGCCACTCATGTACCGACACATCCATGAGTCATACCCTCCACTCTGCTGGATCAACACATACACACCACCTCCAAGACCTACATTACCCTTGGCATGAACACTACCACCATGTGACTGGTGTTACACACCTGGGGTTATCCCCTCATTGGTGGATTCTGAACATATGCTAATCTACCTTGTTAGCCACATCCCGGAAACACACCCATCACAGCATACACAGTACATGTGTACTACTACACCTACTACAGACGTCTGCTGACAGCGGTTGTTAACATCATGACACCCGTGCAAATGGACAATGCACATACAAATGCTGACACATACCCCAGTGCGCTTAATTAGCATGTACACAACTGCATGGATCATGCTATTCCACACAGAGCCATGATGGTACACACCTGATAACAGACGCCACTCTGGTGGTCATGTTCCACGGGCATATGATGTACAACAACAGGTGTAGGCTGTTGCACAGTGGTGTACATTCCCATGTGTGGGGTGGCTCACTGGTCAGCCGTGGTGGGGCCACAGGGTCCCTCATCACATACTCCAAGACTAGCTACGTAAACATGACTGCCACACATTCCGGGGTGTACCACCAGGCACTATGGTGGTATGTCAGTATTCGATGGCAACACCCACATCTGCTATCACATACAACAGTCACTCAGGAACATTGCAGACCCAGGTATTGTTGGCAGCATGCTGGAGGATGGATTCAATGCTGACAGTACACCCTCTCACTCACTACAGGGCCACAATCCATACATGAACATTGTGGTGTCCCTGTGGTCACACCTACACAGTACTGACCTACACTCTATGTGTCCTGGGACACTGGCCCCATGTCACCTTCCAACGTCCCAGGCTGTGATGTCCACCAACCTCTGAATTACTTGTCTCCCCAACAGGCCACCATATTCAGTAATAGCCTTGTTTCAGACATTGTAGACCCTGAATGGCACACAGCAGCATTTATCACACTACACACAGGTGGCACCGCATTACACGAGTGGGACTATAGTCCTACACACCTGACTGGACTGTTCTGCGTGGCTATGGGGCACATCGTCAAGGACGTCATTCTCAGAGACATTGTTGGTCTCCCGTCCTCTGCTGCCACCCGGGTTGGGCTTGTTAAGGCCAGAGCATGGCCCCTACACATGGTGGACTCCTTTCATACAGTTACCAGGGCAGTTGCTGATGGTACGGGAGTCCACACATCCTACATTGTCCTCTCATTGTCTTTCAGCACCATTCCCTATTCTGGTATTGACAACATACACATCCACCTGCACATCGTACCCTGTGTCTCAGGATGTTATGCTATGTGGCTCATGGACAGGACACACAGTGAGGCCAGCATACCATAGTACCTACTACATGTCAGGTACTTTGGCATACCACAGTCCTCAGTCATAGGGCCCCTCATGTTAAGTATATGCTTCCCTGCAGAACAGGCTGCCACAGGGGACTTTCCCTGCCTAGCTTTAGAACCCCTGCATACCAAGCGCCATGATTGCTCCACCAGCTGATACTGACTCCAACCATACGGGTGTCGCTGTGACAGATACATAATATGACTATCATGGCATCAAGCTGCATGACACAAGGTGCATGCACATCACCTTTGCATTACACCATTCACCCACTGACTATCACATGGATGGTAGTCCCCTACATACATATCACATTGTACATGTTTGCAGTACACACATATGTCGCACCCACTCCTGTGGTTACTGTATTGCCACTGTGGCATGGATATCCTCCCACGTGGCCACACCTATCTGTACTGGGTGTGTAACTGGTACATAGGCACCCATTGTACCTCTGAACTCAAGACATCTACACACATTCAAGGGTACACCACCCCATTTAGGGTGTACCTTGCACAACAGCTACAGCTTTACATGCCACAACATTAACACGCCATGACGTTTACTGAGCTCCGACAGTTTAAATATGCGGCTGCACTACGGACACCACATCTGTACACATTTGCATACTACATACTCAGGGGTGACCTCTGCTGATCAGACAGGGCCCATGTCCACAACATTATTGATGGATATACTCCTCATATGCAACATAAGCAGAGGCCACTGTGAGCAACATGCTCATGGATATGTGCACTCATGCCACAATGAGTGGGATGTGCTTCTGGGTTACATTCCCAAACAGGACACTCACCATGCTGTGGAACATAAGTCCTCTGTACATCACGCAGGGACAGTCAGTAGCACTGTTCATGTGATACCTCCCTTGGTGGTTGGAAGACACATGTAGGCCTGGGATCACTGCAGTGGCTGTACTGTGCAGTGGTGCAGGTGACACCTGGCTCTGCTCTTCACAGGACACTACACTGGAGAGGTGCCACTAGTGTGAACACTTTAGTTGTGCTTACACATGGACTTGGCAGACTGCATAGTACCCCACTATGCACCTGTGCAGCTATTACATGTCCTTTGTGCATGGTTACTTGGTAGCCCTTCCATTTAGATTAGCTATCATGCTATTACTATGTCCCATACCTACAGGCCATATGTATCCTGTTATTGTACATGCCAATAGACGATACCTGTGGTATGAATGATATGCCTGTTATGCTGTGTAGAATATCTGTCATATCTACCTATAATACTATACATTACACATATTTCACATAGTATCCCATAATGCAAAGCATACTTGCTCAGCGGGACCACCTTACATATGTCATTAACGTTATTTACCCATACACATGCGTGCTGTGACAGTATATCAACATATACTATCCCCTGCTATGGCATGTCCTTGTTGGACATACCCTACCACTGACGGCGGGTTGTATGGCATTGTTCTGTTTAATGGCCTCATGTAGCATCCCTTCTGGTGTCTGTGCTGTGTACCTTGTGTCCCACTGCTGGACGCACAGATTCTACAAGCGTTAGTATGCTCAGCAAGACATCACTACATCAATACCTTTCCCCACTTTATGCATTGCGGACACGTTTAATTAATGCAAACCAGGCTATACATACAGTAATACTAAGTAATACAGATCATGCTATACATAACCTTACATATCGGGCATTCTACATACCTTGTTGTCGTTACGGCGTTTCGTTTCTATCTCTCTCACAGTGTTTCAACTGTTTTTCGGTATGAGCATACGGTTTGAATGTCTGGCAAGTCGTCCTTATATACGTCGATACCTGAAACATGTGGATTCTTCCCACCAATTGGTGTTCCTGAGTGACTAATTACTTGCATATCAGCTGTGCAGCTACTCCATTCGCCAATTACGCCGGCGACAGTGGGGTATAATTGGATTCTCCACTTGGTGTTGCCTATTTGCCCTACCTTCGGTGAGACGGTCTGTATTGTGTTTTGTTATGAGTAACTGCAACTGCTATGCATGGAGACAAGTATAGTTTGGATTCATGTCCCCTGTGGATTGTGTGTGACAGGTAGAGTATTTGGTTCAACATGTGGGTGTACCTGTCATCCCGACGTCTGTTAACGGAGTATTGCAATCAATACCTGTAACATGGCTGTTTGTTCCATTATACAACGCCTGCAATTTTGCATGTTGCCTTTAATTGTGTCTCTCACACGGTATGTTGAGGGTTCTGCAGATGTAATTGACTGACTGGATGTTTGTGCTGCTATTACAGTTTGTATTGCTTTAGTTTCTAGTGTGGGGATGTCGGTGGTTGTACGTAACATATACGGTTTGTGGGCCTTGCATTTCTACATAATCCGTATATATGTGTGTGGGCTCCATCCCTGATTAGAGAGCTAACAGTTAGTAGACTTATGTTACGGGATTGTACGTTGGGCCGTTGTTAATTGGTTTCTATATCGTCTGCAGGTGAGCTTGCTGCTTGTATACCTCCGTAATTGCAGCGATATATCAGGGGATATGTGTAGGTGACAGCTATCCCTTGTATTTCTGTCCCAGATATTTGCAGTCATTGTGGTTGTGTTGTTAAAAGAGCCTGTTTGCCATGGGTTGCCACCTTATCATATGGTCATTGTTCGACACTTGCGGGACACAAAGCAGTGTTTACAGGCCAACATGTAGCCACAGTCAGTACACAGGTAGCACATACTTTTATCCTCACTACATACCTATTGCTGTGACTTTGGATACTTATCATATTGCATGTAACATTTAAGTTTCTTACATACAGGCATAACTATTAAATACGACTGTTACATTATATATGGGACATATTTATGTCCTACCATCTCGGACATTTGCCCTTTGTACTGTTTTATGTCAGGACACACCTGCCCAGGGTGGGGATGTCCCTCCTACTGTGGTACAGGTAGTAACCGTATGCCTACGGCTAGCTATACCCACACCTACCATACTGGTCTGCCTCTGACTTGGCACTAACATACACATGTTGCGGACACACACACACATTACAGTCACACAGAAACGCACACGGTACCCTATACGCACACTTACACAGACTACGGCACTCACAGACACAGTTGAACACAGTACCTACGTGGACCGTGACACGGTCAGCGGTGACTGCCCCTTCATATCATCATACTATTACTCGCGGATGTACTGTTCCGGTACTGTGTTCTATCGGTCTTTCAGCCTCGTGGTTACGCATGTCGGTATGTTACACATTCCATGGTCGGCGGTATCCTATTTATTTGTACCTCCAAGATGTTATGAATGTTGTTGAACTATCTATCATATTTGCAGATATCGCTGAATCCATCTATATCACCATATATCCCTGTATTGCCCTTTCTATTTGTATTATATATATGCATATGTGTACATATATATATATCTATATATATATATATATATATATATATATATATATATATATATATAAATATCTACATATATATATATCTATATCTGGCGGGGAACGTGACAGGCACACAGCACCACCATATGCTGTAAGACTCATGTACTGTTCAGGCGTTGGCATTCCGTGTTGCACTGGCTGTTGTGTTTACAATGTTTGAGGGCTGCCTATGTAGGAGTCACACATTGGGCCACCTATACATTACAATTTACAGGTGGTCATGTTTGTGTGCCATCCATTTTACTGTGTGTGCAGGTGGAGAGGTGTCAGTCCATAGGGGCCTACACGGTCAGTGTATGTGCTATACGTTCCCTCTTTGCCAAGGCGTAGGCATATTGGGCACGCCTCCGTCTGCCTACTGGGGCTGGCACAGTGTGTTCATGGTCTGAATCCCTCTGTGCCTGTATGGCCTTGGCAATTGTGGTGGGCTATGAGGGCCTTCACCATTTTGTCCCTGCTGCAGCTGCTTCTGCAGGATCATATTATGTAGCATGGCACATACTATGACGATGTGGGCACACGTGCCTGGAGAGTACTGCAAGGCTCCACCAGATGTATCCAAGCACCGGAACCGTGATTTCAGTATCCCGAACACATGCTCTATGATGATTCTGGTTTGTGCGTGTGCCTCATTATGGCGTTCTTGCATGGGTGTGTGTGCATTTCTGATGGGAGTCATCATCCACGGCTCCAGTGCATAGCCAGCATCCCCCACGAGATGGCCATGTGGGATGTCCCCCCTGACAAATACCTGATACAGCTGTGAGGCATGCCAGATATGGGAGTCATGGTAGCTTCCAGGGCTGCCAGCACACACATCCATGATAATGCCCTAGGCATTGCACACAACCTGGCAGTTGATGGAGTGGAATCCCTTGCGGTTTATGTAGTTCCCCTGACCTTCCTGTTTCTGCTATTGTTTGCGGCGCGTGCATCTGATTACTGGGTTTCGGGCACCTTTTCATCCTCGTACACATGCGCTTTTGGCCACCATGTGTGCTCTCAGCTAAACGATTCCTCCCCACCCCTATCCTGCAGCTTTGCTTAGCAACGGACAGGCCAGATTTGCAATGCTCCAATGTGCTTAGTGCTACAGTGGCACACCCCTCTGCTGATGTCATGTATCTCCTCTGAGCCACTCCTCAGTGTTATACCGCTGCGCCGTATGGTACAACTGTCCTCTGGCGGGACATTTGCGATTCAGTATTATCTGCCTCATTTGCATGGCATTGACTACTAATTCATAGTTACCGCGCCAAACACTATCGCAAGCCCTTAGCAACCCTTGCACCTTGGTTGTGGCAACCCTTGCACCTTGGTTGTGGTGTTCCATGCCTACCATTGTGTGTTATGCTGTAAACCTGCTTTCTATTACGTTGCGATTTTATGACATTTTTATATTATTTCTTTATGTTACGGCTTCCGCACACATGCCCTGCGGTTCTGCTGTTCGTTACTGTGGACATGATATTAAATGTTGTTATTTACGTGTTATGCATCTTTTCTTATGCCATTGGCTGTGTATTTCGCCATTGGCATATGTTCACGTTGTGATACCTGGGTCTGGCCCTCTTCCATAGCTCCGATGTTATGTTTGGGAAAATGTAAACCGTGTTTTTTGGTTTACATTTCCGTGGGCTTACGCTACGCCTGCACCACTTCATGAATCGCTATATGCCTTCATTTGCATGGTGCAACACTGCACATGGGGTGATTTGCATACCTACGCTGTGGGCTGCGCAGATCTGGCGTACGCCGGTAGTGCACGTGGAATTGGATCGTACCTGAATCACTCGGCGGCCATATTTGGCGTTATAACGCCTACGCTATGCGTGCGCCTGGCACAAGCTTCATGAATCCCGGGGCATGTCTATAAAGAGTTCTAGGACCAGTTTATCACACCTGGCTATAAACTAAGCAAACAGTTAATAAATGACTGCTCTCCACGTTTAAACTTCATTTATTTCACCTTCTCTTACAGAGTCAATAGCTACATAGGAGTACCTGCTCTTTATCACCTTCATTAACCTTTCCCCTACTGTAATCTAATAATAAATTATCATATTTAGTTCCTTTCTTGAGTCCTATAGTTAATAGGAGTGTCTCATATCCTGAGGCTGGAAAATGGTTTGAAGAAGACAGAAAATGCTGGAAAAGTCCTACTTTTATTTGAAAATTAATTAAAATATAATGTTTGCTTACATAGTAGCATGCTCCTTTTTGTATTATTTATCTATTAGACACACACACAAATATAAAGACAGATATATTATATCTTCATTTATTTAGCATTAGTTTACCAGGAAAGTCTGAATGGGACAGAACTCATTTTTAGCAGAGGCCTAGGGAGAGACACTCCAGATGCGTGTCTTTGGAATGTGGGAGGAAACCCACATGAATATAGGGAGGACATGCAGATGCTGCACAGAAGGCACCCCAGCTAAGAATCAAACCAGAGAACCTCTTGTTGTGAGGCAAAAACAGTAAACATTGCACCACCCAATATCTACACATTTATCTAACCTACTGTCACCTGCCTGACCATTAGAGCACAGCTGTGTTTCTTTTCTATAAATATAAATGACCTTTAAAATAATCACTTTTTAAGATGAATCTTATTCTGCATTGTGTTTTAGTCCAATTGATTGCAACTACTTGTTAAATCATTGTATTCTTTGTAGATATAAGTTTTCTAGCAGACAAATACCAGTTCAAGGACTAAATTCCAAAACAATTATAACTGTTTTTAGAATGCTTAGACATCTGAAAAAGAACTGAATGTCTGTAATGCAGAATAGTCTGTGTGACTGCCAGAAAACAAACTTTTTATTGAGTAGGTGTTTTGCTGCCTAAGGTAAGGTAGATTGAAGTTGTGGTAGTAGTGTAGGTGGGGTGTGTGTTTGTGTGTATTTGGGTCTGTGGGTGTGTTTGTGTGTGTGTGTGTGTGTGTGTGTGTGTGTGTGTGTGTGTGTGTGTGTGTGTGTGTGTGTGTGTGTGGCTGAGGTTATAGTAAGAGTTAAGTAAGGGGATAGAGTTATTGTATATGTGCATGTGTGAAGGTTAGGTTTCGTTTAAGAGTTGGATGAGGGATAGTTTCAGAGTACGTTGAAGTGTGTGTGTGGCTTAAGATTAGCAGAAGGGATGGATAATGGAATTTAGTGTGCAAACACGCGTGTGCACGTGTGTGTGTGTGTGTGTGTGTGTGTGTGTGTGTGTGTGTGTGTGTGTGTGTGTGTGTGTGTGTGTGTGTGTGTTTGTGTGTGTGTGAGAGTGCATGTACATGAAAGAGAATGTTTTCCAGTTATGGTTTGATCAGAGGTTACGTAAGGGGGCTAGAGTCCTATGTGTCGGAGGTTGGCATAATGGTTAAGGTATTTAACTTACAAACACAAGGTGCAGCATTGATTCTAACATGATTGTATTTGGCTAGGCATAAAATTACCCAAAAGGGCAGTTAGCCTAATGTTAACCTATGAACTTAGTGCTGTGTTTGTGTTTATGTGTGTATGGTGAATGCCAGAGATGTTTTGTGAAGTGATAATTTTAAGGAAAGGGATTTTTTCTAAGGTAATGTGTAGAGTTAAAGTTTGGTTTAAGCTTAGAGTTAAGGAAGTATGAAAGGTGAGTAGATTCCCAGGCTTTTCTTCTATATTACATACACCCCCAATACACACTTACTGACAATTAGAGATGTCATTTCACCTCAGACATCTTAACATATCTGGCTTTGAGATGTTATCATCCAACATCATTTTTAGGTATATCTTGCTGTATTACTTGTTCATAACAAGAAAATTTGTCCAGTCTTGAATCATTCCAAAATTAGGGGTCTATATCAGAACATCGAAGTATTAAAACTTTGAATGTTCTAATATCAAACACTATTCAGCGAATGCTAAGAATAGTGAAGCTGCAGAACAGCGAATTACTTCCTCGGAAAAGAATTTGGTTGGTCGTTTCTGTGGCTTTGCTATTGTTAGTGCTGTGGTGAAAAGTTACAGGTTGGATTCAGGTAAATGTGCGATTGTATGTACGTTAGGGTTAGGGGTGGGTTAAGTGAGTTAGGGTTAAGGTGCGGGTTAGGCGTGTGTGCGATAGTGACAGACTTTAGGGTTAGGGGCAGTTTAAGTGAGTTAGGGTTACGGAGCGGGTTAGGTGAGTGTGTGATAGTGATGGATCTTAGGGTTAGGGTTTGGGTTAAGGTAAGTGGGTAGATAGTAGTGTATGTTTAGTTTAGTGTAGCATTAGATGTAGGAATTTAAGTGTATGTGTGTGGTTGCTCTTTGTTTGATGTGCTTGTGTTGTGTGTATGTGTTTTGGAGCAGCGAATTTTTTCCATGGGAAAAAATTCACTGTTCTGAATGTTTGATATTTTCATGTTTAGATGTTTTGGGGCCGATGAAATAGCGTTTGCTATTTTCATCTTTTGATAACATGATATAAACGCAAAATTAGGTATTGAAAAGCATCAACTAGATAAGTACTCCATTGGAGTCCAATTTATTCCCTTTTATATTTAATGCTGGATAGCTTGCATTTTGTTTTATTTTTATTTTTTTACCAGATGACTGGTAACTGAAGTGCCATACTGTCATCTGGCGGTTGGCACAGAGGGTTAAGGCTATAAGCTGCAGTTCCTGTTGTATAGGGTTTGATTACTTCAGCTGTTATTAGCTAGTGACCTTAAAGAAGTTACTTAACCACACATTGTCTCCTGGAGCACCCTGATTAACAAATGTACATTATTATTCTTATGCATGGAGTTGTATGGCATGATTGTCCTGGAAAAAAAGCAAATAGGTGTCCTTGAAGATGATATTTACCATGTAAAAATGGGATCAAGCAGTGCCTATTTTTCCCATTCCCAGTGAGCAATGTGGAAATCTGCAGTATTCGCCAATGGGTTCATATGAAGATGTTGAAAAGAAGATAAGATGCACTCCTACTGTACCAGACAAAAAAAAAAGACTCTTGACCTTGTTAGACTTACCCACCATATCTGCAGGTGTTCATAACAAGATGGATGACATAGATGTCTGACAGAAACAGAAGAAACCAAATAAGGAGAAGCATGCCAAGAAGGGAAGGGAAGGTAGGCACTACATCTTGGGAAGCAATCATGCATGCATACCCTAGTATATCCCATCAGTTTAAAGACTAATCCAAACAGTCTATAGCAGGTGAAGGTCCCAGAATGTCCAAATGTCTGCTTTGGAATATCTTTAACTGTTAATGGAGGAGAAGGTGGAATACCCACAGTAATTACGAAAGCAAAGTGAAACAAAGTCCAGCTTATTTTAAATACTGATTATCTCTGCTGGCCTGGAATTTTGAAATGAATTAATAACTGTCCCCAATAAACTGACAATGTTTGTGGCTAACATTATCATGTGACAATGTTCAACCACATATCTTTCAACTACTATGATTTTAGCATAGAACTATAGTCAGCTCTCAGTTAACCAGAACTCAAGCAATCAGAACTCTCAAGCAACCAGAAACAAATCAAAAAAATGCAGTACAGTATGAACAATTCAGTTTTTCATGTGTTGCACTTTGTTTCCCCCCCACAGAAATATATCTTATGTCGTTAGAGTTTTATACAGGAAGATACAAATAAATTCCCTCTCTCCCTACCCTGAGAACCAGTCAAACGAAACAAGTCAAATCACTAAAATGTCAACACTCACTTCATACTCAGTCAGCTTGCATCAGATTGCAGTCTCCCTCTAATCTCACACACATTGTCTTCACCTGTCATACATCTCTCCGATCCCTCACACACAATCACTTCTACTTTCATGCATGCATTCACACTCTCTCTCTATTCAAATTCCAGTTCACTCAGAGTGCCACTGAAAACCGTTCTTCATGCCATACTTTCCAGCGGAAATAAGTTTAAAATATTATTATTCCAGCCAGGCTTTTAATTACTGTATTTCAATATTAAAATCAAATCAATACAGCGTTTATGGTATAGTATGGTATAGTATAGTATATTTATCAGGTCTATTTTTAACAGTAACTCTCAAGCAACCAGAAACTACACTAATAAGGCATCTACCAGTCCTCATGGGTGTAGGATAACTGAGAGTTTAATGTAAGATTTTTACCTCCAAATGTTGCTTTGTGTCTCCTAAATGTATTAATTTTCTTTATAAAGGTAGACTTATAGTTGCGCACATGCATTTTTAAATAACCATATTTACCTCCTGGAAATATTCCTTACCAGTAAATATTTGAGTTCCACTATTTTAAGACTTTCTTTTCTGAAAAAACTAAAAAGTGTTCTATTTTCAGACCATTTGCTGCTCATTCCAAAGACAACAGTATTGTTCATTAAAAATGATAAGCAACAAAAATGGAATAGAGCTATCACACACCATCATACCTCTCAACCTCTTAGAGCAAGAAATCTGGACAAATCCAAAAATAATGGGGGGCAAAGGGCCAAAAATAGGGACACTTTTTACATGTTGCACTTACAAACTTGCAAAGTTGATAAAATAAAAGGTATTGCATTAGCATGAATTTTCTGAAGGATATGAAGTCTGAAACTCAACTATCTGCCTTTATTTTTCTGACTTCAGCCTCAATCATTTGATATTGATTTTCCAGAAAAAACACAATTTTACGAGAAACACACCAAAAATATCAGGCAAAATTATGGACATTCTGCAAAAATCTGGACAGTTGAGATGTCATTAAGAGTTCTTTACTAGATACAGAGGAAGGGAGGTAGTAGAAATGCCACCTACAAGACACACTGGGCTTTCTTTGCATTTTATTGAAAATTGCCATCTGTTTCAGTCAACCATTTAGGTAAAATAAAATAGAAAATGTCTAATACTACAAGATGATCTTTTTTCATGGCATTGCTCAATGGAACTTTAAGGTATATATCTTGTCTAAAATGTTCCCATCTGGGTGTCTAATAAATATGTAACATGATATGTCCACTGCATGCACAATCCTGGTAGATATTCAAAAGAGATAAAGGTTAATACTGAGTTAAAATGTCGGACAGATAATTGTACTCTGGCAGTAAACATAAAAAAAGAAAATATAGAGACATTTAAGTGACTGTGATGGATATAAACAAAAGCAACGTTAACAGCTACATGCTTGTTTGTGAGTAAGTTACAAACTAATAGTACAAGGCAATAATCAATATTCAGTGGCATTTAGGAAAGGACGGAACATTACTTTTCTCTGCCAGCAGTTAATATTGTTTGCTAGCATCAGAAATAACATTAACACTCAATATAATTAATTGGTAGATGGTAGATATGTTTAAAAAAAAATGTTATGCAAATCACTTCATTTTACATTTTATGGTTAATATTCTTGCAATGTGCTACAGCTGACTTAAAGGAACAAGTGAAATGGAGATATAACTTTGTCATGGTTTATGCACAGCACTTGCTTCCAAGACAGAAACTCATATTAATATAAACATTAATCTCAGATATGCTTGCCTAGCTGTTTCTCAAGGCCTAGCTTGAAAGTTTTTTTTTTTTTTTTTTTTTGCATGAAGCCGCTTATGCAAACTCTGAATCTACATTAGGTTAAGTAATTTTTGATGTTACACAACTTAAAAGTACAAGAAGCAGTCTGCCTAGTTTGGTGCCAGGCCTCTTTACCCCACCTTCTTTACTAAGAATGAGAAGATTAATTATATATCAAATGGAAAAGCACAAAGTTGAAAAGACTATGACTAGGATTCATAGTAAATAATTGCAGTGCAAATTGCCTAATAGCTGATGAGTTGATATGCATTACAGTGCCATGTACTGATTTATATTCATCCAAATACATTAAAGGGCAATAACTCATTACCTGGAAGTTTGCATGAGTATGCATCATTCAAAAATGCAGTGAGCACCTGTGACGTGTTATGATACAGGTACCAAAAGGAAGACAATAGGCTAACAACTTCCACATCAAGGGAATTACACACACACACACACACACACACACACACACACACACACACACACACACACACACACACACACACACACACACACACACACACACACGTGCAGGAGTACATGCTTATACTCACACACATATGCAGATGGCCACACTGGATTCACAATAGTCATTCACAGGGACATATTCACAGAGGCACACACCCTGTCCCACTACTCACACATACACAATGACACATCAACACACAGAAATATGCTCCCAATTACACAAAGCCCTTCTTATCTTCATCAGCTATCTGTGTAGGTCAAACTGTTTGTGATTCATCACCCACATAGTCCTATTATTGAAGGCTTGGATTTATGCCTCAGTAATGCAATGCATATTTAATGCCTATGGGGCACAATCTTGCCCTGCATTTGTAAGGTTTGGTTATCTATGAATCCTGAACTGTGCAAGTACTGTAACTGTGTAGCATACTGCTAGATTTATTTCTGAAGTTCCATACCTCACTGCCTAGAGGTCACATTAGCAATTTTGGGGAGTGACAGTGGTTAGTGAATAACAACGTTTTTTTCCCCGGAATGTAAGACACATTGTACTTGTCTTGCATACTTTGCAAAAGTTAGGAATAACCTCTTATGGCTGAACCTCAATGGAGCTGTTGTTTTAGAAATGAAGATTATGCTGGCAAATAATACCCAGCAAGCCCCTGTAGCACTCAGAATGTTTTTGCAAACTTGAGCTTATGTCACTGTTTTTCTCTGATCAAGTTCACACAAAAATTCTTCCATACATTTTTCATATTTTCTCATACTATCATAAATATTTTTCTTGTGGTTTCAATGTCTCAAAAATGCTTCTTATCTACCTTTTGTGTTAATGCATGCATCTGTGTTTCTTTGCATTAACTCTAAAATACTTGTTTTTTCCCCTCTTATATACAAGCTTAACAATAAGGAAGAAATGCTGATGATGTTTTTCCTTGCAACTCTTACAGACAGTGGGCCAAGCAAAAATAAAACACATTCATGGTTCCACCAGGCTGTATGTTTCAATGGTATAAGTCTGGGTGTAAAAAACAATATTTCATCAACATTTATTACAGCGGCACAGTCATAACATTGTAATTAAGGCCGATACACAGTTCCTAAGCTAAACCTAAAGCCTACATTCTCTTTTTCTTTTAAATCATTTCATGAACTTTGGTGAATGTTGCATCAGTCGTTCATTAGAATGCCAAAAATATATGCCATAGTTTGTCACAAATGAATACTAATATGTTCTTTTTTTTTATTTGGTAACACTGCTACATCAATCCATATGCCAATTAAATATATAAAAAGTGTAAATAATAGTAATAATCAGAGGATACTTGCTGTCATCTATTACTGGCATGTTTAATAATTTGAAGAATATTTCTTACTTTGAAGTTATTCAGATTTCTCGGCTTCCATCAGTCTGAATGGATGTTAGATTTGTTTTAGTAATTGTTTTCCTACTGTAAAACAAGACATCTGATCATTAGTAAGTAGGGAATAAATGCATTTATCAAATGTGGGTTGTTGCTGTTTAGTCAAAGAAGCCCAACCCTTCCTGACTGCAAGGATTTTGATATTGCCAGACCTGTTTGTCAGTGTTAAAGCTTTTCTTTTAGTTGTTGTAAATTCATTTTCATTGCTTCAGTAATGCTGTCTTTCCATCTTAACCTCTCCTTGCCCCTTTTTCTTTGGGATAGGCTCTTCCTCAGCCTCAGGGTTTTATCTAGAGAGCCCCTTCTTTGCATTTTGCAGCCAAAGAATAGACATTTTTCTTTTACTATCTGTATTTCTAGTAAAAGATCTTGGTTTGTTGTCTTAAGTACTAACTGATTTGATCTTTTAGAAATCCCTGGATTTTTCATGTGTTTTCCTATAAGCCATCATACTACTGATGGCTGTATACCACCTGCATAATCTATAATAATGTTTCATTTACAAGTGCAAATAAATTTTATGCATTTCACTTTTGATTTCTTAAAAAAATCTGCAGATTTTTTTAAATCAATTTGCTCTATTCCTCCAGTATATAGGTGGTAAAAGTTTTATTCATCGAGTGATGCTTAGTGATTGCAAAGCAGCAAAGCATATCTGAGGTTTGCTGGTTTGTACTTTACTTAGGCTTGATAGATTGCAATGTATATGAATTCTACTCAGCAGATAAGAGCTGGCATTTCTTCTGGTATTACTTCAGTCTTCTGCCCTCTGTATATAACATTATCATGTGACTGGTATGCTGGGTAAACCCAAAGCAGCTGTGTCACAGTCAGGATTTCATTCCATTCTACCATAAAATTTGCACATCAAAATATTCTGTTACATGGTCGGGTAGATCTTGAAGCTTTATGCCTCCCAGGCTGCAAGTCATAGACAAGTAGATAGTATTGTTTCTTTGTTTCTAGCATATGTTTATATTTCCATAATTTATACATTTTAAAACAGAGTGAGAAGGTCACACAGCAAAAAACAATCAATAAAAAACTTCATGAAAACTCCAGCCAAGCTAGAACTTCCACAGAGTGACCTCTCAGACTTCCTGTATCAGTGGCACATGGGATATATGCAAATGACCCTTATGAACATCAGGTGTTTTAGCTATTTGGCAATTCTGAATGCCCATAACTTTTCTTCTTTTTTAAGTCATTTTAATGGACAGTTTGAGGCCAATAAAGCCAAACCTTGCTAGCTGTGGATATGCATATTTTGGCCTGATGTTAATAAGGGGCATTTGCATATATCCCACGTGCCTCTAATACAGGAGGTTTGAAAGGTCACTCAGTGGAAGTTCTAGCTTGGCTGAAGTTTTCATTTAGTTTTTATTGATTATTTTTTTCTGTGTGACCTTCTTCTTTGCTTTAGTTTGTTAGTTGGGATATTTTGCAGTCACTCTAATAGTAATGGACATCAGCTTGGTATAAAATCCCTGCTTCTCTTGTGCTTATTCAAACACTCTGTTTGTGCTGTACGTGATAAGGTCAAAATAAGCATATCCACAGTTAGTGGGGTTTGGCTATATTGGTCTAACAAATGTCAAATAAAATGACTTAAAAAGAAAAAAAAGTTATGGGCATTTAGAATTGTTCTATAGCTAAAACATTTGATGTTCATAAGCATCATTTGCATATATCTCATTTGTCTCTAATACAGGAGGTTTGAGAGGTTACTCAGTGGAACTTCTAGTTTATACATTTTGAGAAAAAAAGTAGTACTTTGCTTTTATTTTCAGGAGTATCTTGGCACAGTCCTACTGTCCATACCTTAACAAACCACCATCTAAAACTGATTCTTAATGATTTCTTATCTATGGTCTCCTCTGCATGTAGTATCAGAGATGCAAGTTTCCTGTTAACTGTTTCACTACTTGTTGGTAGATGCCACATTTCAATCTGGCCAGGTTCATTAGTTGGATTGGTGCACGTCAACTTTGAGATGACTCCAATGTACTGGGAATGAAATCTGCCATTGTTCTTGTTGCTGACTGTGATGGAGCACCTGCTAGCAGTTTTTATTTTGTTTTGTTTTGTTTATTTCACTATCTGTGGAAATGCACAAGGATAAAGAATTTGTTTTCTACTAAATGTATACATGCTGTATCCCATGCCTTCTTTACTGAATCCCTTCTTTATGCAGCTCCTATATGTAAGTATATTCCATGCTGTTTTACTGTTCTATGCATGCGAGACACTACATATTTTCAAGTATATGACTATGGACCGCCGGAGACTGTCTAACATAAGGCGTTAGAACATTAACTTTTTATGTTCTGAGTCTAACATTTTTAGGGGATACTTGATTATGGAATAACTAAGAAGTGTGTTAGAAACTGAACTGTGCATTTAATTTACCTCAGCGACTGCAGTTTGTTCATATTAATTTTGTTGACTGTTACAAATGTATTGTTATATTTTATGTTTTCATGCACATCCTATCTGCTATTCAACCATTGATGGTGGCTATCTACAGAAAAATACATCAGAAATAAAGATAATTTAATTTGGCTTGTTTGAATTGATTTCTTTCAATAGGAATCAAAGCACTGGAGATAGTACTCAACTCAGAAAAAGCATTTCATCAGAAGGTATTATCTTAGTTTAAAAGCATGGTAGTAGTTTGTCTCTGTCTGCTATGGATTATAATTAATATATTCTATTACTGCTTCCCACTCATTCATTTGAGCAGTTGATTAGAATTCTCTTGTGAATCAGGAACTCAGAAGATGCACTGCCAACTGCATGGCAGCCTGCTCTTCATACTATCTTACAGAGATGCTGCTTAACAACACGCAGCTAGTATGTTCTTCTTAACCCATTCTGAGTGTCATTTGGCCTTTTGTATAACCAAGACTTTGACTGTGCAACCAGATTAGGAAGTGATGCTAAAAAAATCATTAAACTAAATGGCGAGTGGCTGTCAGCTGTTGTGTATTTGAAGTTTTATATGGTTAACCACTCTACTCTGACTGCTTTAGTGCTTCAGCATTATTTTAATTTCAATGACTTGCTGAGGATCTGTATTTGTTTCCATAGTGATTTATGTGACTCTCAGCCTGCCCCAATTAAACTAGATATTAGGAGCAGAACTATAGTTACTGCTGGCAGAATCCTACCTTCCCATTTGGGATAAGGTGATGCCATTTACAACCCATTGTGTAAAAGAATATCTCACTACTTTGCTATTCTTCCTTGCCTATGTTAACATTCATCCTGTGAAGCAATATTTTTTGACATTACCATTTATGTTTTACATCCTGTACAAATGCCCTAGCACCTTTCCTTTAAAAGAAAAAAGAAAGTTTTCCTGACATGTTATTCTCTTTTGATGGGTAAATGTCTTCTTTATATTCAGAAGTCTATGAAGTGTACTATCAATTATGACTCTAATTTTACTGTTGCCTTATTTTTGACACCCATGACTGTCTGATGCCATGTTAAGCTATCTTTCTTAAACAAGGTCACTGTATCAGTACTCTGTATGCATTATGGATAAATAATCCATTCAGTGCTATTGCTACCATTTTGTGTCAAAAGTATTTCTGTCATTGTTCTCATATGTATTCTGTACTTTCAAATCATGTAGTATAACCTTCAGAACTCATGAGTAACGAAGTTGTGAATGAATTCACACAATAAAACTACAGGAAAAGAATTGTTTATAGTATGCTCCAAAGCTCCACTGCTTACTTCCTTTCATGACCTTCCTTCTAAATGAAATCTTTTTTTCAAAATTTTATCTCACGGTCTGAATGATATCCTGGTAGCAGTCTTCTGTTTCCCCCTGTTCATTGCCTTTTTTTTAATTACTGCAGACTAGAATATTGTTAATCTGTTATTGTTAATCTATCATAATCTGTCATCCAAGGACAGATTATATAATAGTGGTAGATACAGGTGCTGCATTAGAAGGTGGGTCAGATGTTCAGGCTGCAAGATAATTCAGTCATCACATGAGATGTTCAGTCTTTTCTGTGGCAGCATACCTCCAAGGGGGTTACACATACAGACAAAAGAGACATGTATGATTTTGCCTACTTCTCATCCATTTTTTGCATATCTGCAATACTTGCAGTTTTCCTGTGTGCTAAGATTTAACTAGCATTTACTGGAACCATTCAATGTATCGGGTAGCCCATATCTTCCTTTAGAGCTGAAGGACTGTCTGTGAGCTTTTCTTTTTTTTAACGGATCCAATGACTCCACAAAAGTAAGCCATCTATGTAGTTATTTATTTATTTTATTTATTTGCTTATTTACTTACTTATTTGTTTACTGGAAAACTCCAGCTGGGCTTCCATCCCACTTACAATTGAGGCCCTGGGAGAAAAGCTCCTTTACGTAATCGCTATAAAAATAACTGACAGTGGCAATCTTATAGAAATATTTGCAAATACAATGCATTTACAGTTATAGATTAATACACACTGCACGCATAACATAACTGATAGTGATAATCTTACAGAAACCCTTGCAAAAAGCAAAACATACAGTTATAGAATAACACACACAGGAGAAACAGAAGATAATAGTATTGTACCCATAAGATAGGTGGAGACACTGAGATGGAGGATGATGCCTATGGAGAGAGTGGGAGAAGAAGATAACGTTAAGGAATGTGAGTAAGTGTAAGAAGGACAAAATTAAGGGAATTATGCAGGTACTAGGTGAGAGTGGAGCATAAGGGTGTTGTAAATAAGTGATTTTGTGGTTTTCTGATTAACCAAGTTTTCTGGGCTTTGACCCTAACTTGCATAAATCATCCAGTACCTTTTGTGCTCCATGAGGCAGGGTTGCTTTTTATCCTTTTGTTTCTAATGCTAGCTAGTTCATTGAGAAAGGTAATGAATATATGATTCTTATTGGACTACATTTTTACCTACTGGTAGATTGTTTGGAATATTCCAGTTGTATTTGTGAAAGTAGTCTAGGGACGTATCTTTGTTGAAGGAGTTTAGTTTATATACTTGTCCGTGCTTTTAGGGCTGTGGTTGCTGACACCAGTAGGGAGGTTGTTACTGATTGTGTCAGGAAGACAGTCAGCAGTGTTAATTTTGGAGGATGAGGTAAATAGAATCCAGTCTAATATAGATTGCTTGTTACTATGCTGATCAGTTCTTGTTGGACAGGTCATCAACTGGATACATATTAAGAGGTCAATTGACAAAGAAGGGGGCTGAAAACAGTTTGTGAATACTCTGTTAAAGCCACCTAGTAAGAAAGTTTAATTTTTTTATATTGTGAGAGAACCAGTCTAAGATAAATTTTAGACTTTTACCATTGTTGTCTGTGGTAACATAAAAGCCTATGATACAAATGCTTTTATGTGTATTAAGGTGATCTAGTGAGATATATAATTTGGCATTTGTAAATTTAGGTCATGGATGATGATAATTGGTAAGGTTGAGGGAGTTTTTTAAAGAAAATATGAGTGACGAGTAGAGGGGAACAATGACCTTTTTTTTCCTGGATGAGAAACCTTTTGTGATGAGGTGTGCCATGTAGAAGGATTTTCTGACTACTGTGGTGATGTGATTATCAAAGGAGACACTACTGTCCACCTGTGTCCCAAGGTCTCATCACTCTTCCAGTGTTAAGTAGACTACCACCTATGTGGTAGTTCATGGGTAGAGAGTTTTTACCAAAGGGGATGACAATGCACTTTTTGGCATTGAGCTTGAGGCCATGGCTTTGACACTAGGCATTTGTCTCGGTGAGGCCCTTTTGTAGGATGGCCACATCGTTAGGAGTTTCAATTATGGCTCTTAATTTGCCGTCATCTGCGGACTTTGTTAGCCAGAGGCGTTCTGTGTTAGCCTGTACTTCAGAAAAGTAGATACCAAACAGGAGAGGACCCAGGACTGAACCCTGTGGTACTCCACTTGTTACTGGTCTGAAGTCGGACTTGGAGTCTGCTACTTTCACAGCGCGGGTTCTGTCAGTGAGCCAGTTGGCAACCCATCTTGTGACATAGGGATTTATACCTAGTTTAGTGAGTTTATCTATAACTCCAGAGTGGGGGATGGTGTAAAAAGCCTTAGTGAGATCTAGATAGGCTGTGTGAACCACCTTACCCTCGTATGCGACTTTGGTGACTGCTTCAAAGAAGTCTATCAGGTATAAGAGACATGATCTGCCTTTTACAAACCCGAACTGGGAGGGGTCCAGAGTTTGGAGATTACCAATGTCTTTGTTTATAAGTTCATAGGTTCATAGTCTAGATAGGCTGTGTGGACTTATTTAATGCCATTCTTTTTTAGCTCAGAGCAGATCTGAGCATTGCTATTTAGATTCTTGACATAGTTATAGAATGCTTTGTGGTTGTCTTTGGAATCTTTCTGTTATGTTCCATGGCCTTGCAGACCAGACTCGTTAGTCTAACGGGGGTGGTAGTTCCCAGGGTCCGTGGTGGCTCCCCCATTGTGGAGTGGAATAACCGTTACTGTGTGCCATTCAGTGGGCACAAAGCCTGAAGTGAGGTTATGATTGAACGTGGTGCTTAGCTGAGGTGCCAGTTCATTCTGTAGTTCATGTAGAACGCAGCCTCGGATGTTGTCAGGTCCCATTGATGCTGTGTTCTTGGCTTTGGAAAGTGTGGTTTTTAATAGAAGGAGCAATGTCAAAAAGTTGGAAACCAGAGGTTTGAAAAATCCTTAGATGTCCTTAGTATATGCTCATTTTCAGCCAGGTCTCAACTGTGCTGTAAGTATAAAATCAATTTTATAATAACACAGCAATAGCTAAAACAATGTGATTGCAAAATGCTTTGTAAAATGTCGTTATGGTTTGTTCTGTTTATATTATTACTCTGCTGTAATTTGTCAATTTATACTATGTGACTATTATTTAAATAAATGCAGTTTTGATGTATATATTATTAGCATTTGAGGAAGATTTGTATATAGGTGACAACTTATATCAGGGGTTTAGAATCCTTTTGTTATTTTATTCATGTAATTAGTTTTAAGAGTCAGGTATTATAGCAACTTGGGTGACTCTGGTTGTTGCTTGCAATGCTGATCAGCAAACAAGTGCATCTTCTGTTATGTTATGCCAAAGTACTGCTTGATTCTAAGCCTAATTCTAAACATGATATCTACCCAGTATTACATTGTTCAGTGTGTGCTTCATACACAGCACTACAGTCTTATAACTGATGTGTCTTACATTCCGTGCCATGAAAGGCGCAGTCCATTTTTATCTCCTATTTCTCTGCAAAACCAGTAGCTCTAAGGACAGCCACACTAAGGACACAGATTTTCACCAACAAATCAACAAGACTTGGTGGAAGGATAGTTTCTTAACTCATCTTATCTGTAGCCCATGGAATAGGTTACCACAGCAGGTCACACAAAGTATTACTTTAGGTACTTTTAGTCTGGCCTTGATGACTGGATGGGCAGGCAGAAATTTACTCCAGGGTAATTAAGCGCAGCCCTGCCCAGTTTAGGAGGTGAGCACTATTAAATGCTTTGAAAGGGGACTGCTTAAAGCTGTGTATGTCCAGGCAACTTATAGTCTCAGTGATCAATTACCTAGTGTGTTTCTATGTTATAGCTTTTTTTTTGGTAACCATTTGAAATGTCAAGACCCATTAGAGCAAATCCTGAAATACAGAGAATGAATGCCCGAAAGATCGGACATGTATATACGAAGTCTGAGATGCCATTTATCAGAATATTCCCTTTTCTCCAAGGTACAGTGGTCTCAGAGCTGGCATATATAAGTTTGGGAGGGTGTGAGACTTTCCCCCACATGCGGCCATGGGAGGTCTTGCCCCCAAAAGAAGGTTTAAGGAGAAATGCAATTTTCGAGATTTTCTCTTCTCATGTTTTTCAGTCTTTTTTTTATTTTTTCAGCTTGTTGGCACTCAGTATATTCAGTGCCAATATTTGAATAAGGAGCCTTTTTTTCTGCAGATTGCACATGCATCAATTGTATTGCCATTTTACCTATGCATGGTCAATCACAGCTAACATCAATCCATCCCTGGACTATAAGTCAATCCTATCTCACACGATCACCATATATTGGGGTATGATGTGTGCTTTTATCAGGTTGGTCCTACCTTGCAAGGCAGAAATGTCCATTGTGTCTAACTGGAATTTGGAGCCCTGTTACTATGAGGTGGAGTAGCCAAGACAGGATAATCATTCTGTATCTAATAGGTAGTCATGAACTGGAAAGTTTGTGTGTGTGTGCTGGCATATCAACCCTACTCCCAGTAATGTGCTGGCCTAGACATGCAATTGCATCTTGTAATGCAATTGGAGCATGGTTAGGGACATGTCCATCTCCTTACACAATATACCCCCCACCAACAATCCCAAACTACTTGCCTTGTCCCACAGTTTCAAATTCCATGTTTTCCCAGTCTGCTCCAGGCAGAAGTAAATATCCAGCCTTCCTAGCACATTATCCTGTGAGAAGAGGTTAGCAGACTTATCTGGTCATTCTTCTCCCTACTAGCACTTTCTCTTCTAGTTCCTGGGATGCTAGGTGAGACTGAGTCACTGGGGTCATAGTGAGGGCTTCATCTATCTATGATATGGAACTGAATGTTGCAGGGTAATTGAATATGATATGTGTAGTAGAGCAGAATGTTTTAACAAGTCATTTATTTTCCTACCAGGTTTACAATTTCTAAAATACATTTTGTGCAACTTTAACCAGGTCCATCTACACCATTCCCAGATATGGTACGATGAAATTCAAGCTTACTGCATCACACAGAAAAGGAGTGGACATAGCAACATCTCTAACAGTGTTTAGCACTCTAGATGGGGGATACAGCTAGCCTCTCAATTCAAATGTCTGCAATTCAGAATTTAGATCTAATAGTTTACAGCTGGAAAACATTTTAAATGATCAATGGACTCCTCCTCATAAAAAATAAATAAATATATCTCAGCCCCTGACTCAGAATGAAGGTCTTAGACCACAACGCTGTTGCATGAAAGACTGATGCTGTCTTTTTAAATACCAGATAATTAATCAAGGTGGAAGATGAGACCGAAGAGGACGATTAATGGTCGGATTTACTGGTGGGCCCATTCTTGTAATATTAATAATACATATTTACTGTTTACTGAGGCTTCATTCAGATTGTGCACCACTTTGCAGTTTGACGACTTTGTCTTGTATGGGCTTGGCTGACCTTGGCAGGCCCCCTGAAGATGTCTCATGCTCAGTGGGCTGGCGGGCCGGGGGTCATCTGGTCATCTCAGTGAGAGACTGGACATTCTGGACTTTATGTTCTGTATAATTCTCAGTTGTTTTCTGTTTGTGATGTGATGCATATAATTCCTGGCATTCTGCTACTTGTTTTTTTTCTTTGGAAATGCTATTCTGCTGTTATTATTTTTATTTTATGCTTTCTATTGTTCCTGAGTTCTTACTGAATTTTACTTTTTTTTACATTTTTGTCTCCCTTATTTGCTTGTGGATCATCCCTTATTTATTGCGTGATTTTAATTTGCATTTGTTAGATAGGGTTCATAGTGCCCCTGCTGATGTGATTAGAGGGCTTACGGATCCTGCAGAGGGCTATGTTAGTAGTGGGTCCTATGCCTACTTTTACTTTGATTGGGGAGCTTATTCTACTGCTATTGATTATTGTTGGCTGTTGGCATTTGCAGTGTTACTGACCATGTTCGCATTTCTTGGTCCTTTGATGCATGCACTTGTGTCGTTAGATTGTGGGGTTCCTTGCTGATGCAATAATTATATTTAAATGAGGAAAGATGGAAACAACAAATTATTGAATTATGATCTGGAAAGATGGATTCATTCTTTATTGAATTATGGCAGTCACATTTAACTTTATTTTCCTGTATATGAATGGTTGGGGATGGTTTGGGGGTTCCTCTGCTAAAGTCCTCTGCTTCATGTGGTTTCTTGGCTGGATTTCAAACGGTGCGAAGAAGAAGCTTTCAACTGTTGCTTATGTCAACTCAACTCTGCATTCTTTACATGATGACTAGAGTGCATTGCATTCTTAAGTTCTTACATGCACTGAAAAGAGTAGAGTTTAGTTTTTACAATTTTGCACATGCACTGAAAGGAAGTATTTTTATTAGATACGCGTGATGATGATATGCACACGGGTTCTGCACAACAGTTCTTTTATTGTCAGTGGGTGGACACTGTTGGTTACATGTTTATGGTATGCATGGCATATCTGCAGTGGTGAAACAATGCCTGTACCAGTCTGCTCTGGTAGTACTTAGTCTGCTAGCTCCCTTTGGTCGATCGTTATAGTTAGATGACTTACACCTTTTACATTTCTGATTCTGTGCCTGGTGTAGATTACACCTTTTGCTTTTTATACCTTTTTTTTGATTACTATGTGTTACTTTTTTAACTGTTGTTTGTAGCGCGTTATGCTCAGTTTGGCAGTACCTCATTTCGTTTTTGTTGGTTTTGTTGTTTAACATTTGTTAGGATCGCTCCATCCTCACAAACTGAGACCCATTGCCCTTTGTAACTGTGGATGGAAGAAAGCCAACTGCGAAAATTAATTAAGACCAGACAACAAATTACACTTGCTTTGATTACAAACTGCTGTATGTTTCTTTCAGGTTACGACTCTGTGTTAATTTTTTGTGACTTTTTGAACTTTTGCTTTTTTGCATACTTACTTAGCACTGTGTGGGATCTATTGTTACTTTGACAGCATTAAAAGCTACATATTTTTCTCTATTTTCTGATGGCAATTTTGGTTTTGGTTGTGACTAAGCAATTCATTTGCGTGTCTTCATCAAATTGTATTGACTTTTTGTTTTCCAATAGTTTTTAATGCCTATCGGGTGATCCTGTTCAGTCTATTAAAATGCTATTGTTTGGTTTACTTAGTTATAATATTTAGCTTTGCTGTGGTTTGCAGCAGCCATACGTTTCAATAGCAGGTGGCCAAGCCTCGTCCCTTTGCTTTGCATGCGCAGCTTGTGATGCTAGTTGGTGCAGTCATTTATGTTCTCAATGCTACTGGTATCCTTTTTCTCCTCCTTTCTTGTGCAGGTGTGCATATGCTGATTTCATAGGTGCATATGCTTTCCTTTTCTCATTTTTATGAATCTCTTCTGTTTCATTTTAACTGCACACCACTTCTGTTGGTTGGCTTTTTCCATGCATGGCATTTTGGGGGTTTTGGGGGTTTTTTCCCCTTTGGGGTGGGGTTTGCAACTTTGGACCACTGAGGCATCCCTGCCACCACTCTTGGGGTTCTCAGATTTTCCTTTGTCCCTTGGTACCCTTTTGTTCTGCTTGCTTGTCGAAGTATACTCTTTATTTATGCGTTGTGAATTTTACCCCTTGTTTGGTCTCAGTTTTTTTTCTTATAGAAAGAAGGTTGGACCTTCATTTACTTGTTATGTTTTCGATTTTTTTTCCTTTCATCATTTTTTCCATAGCATGAAGGGTGTAGGCTTATTGTTTTTTTCTTTTTTTTTGAGGATTTAATGAACCTTCTGTTCAGAGATTCTATGCTATGCCAGCACAGCACTGCTGTTCATTGGGCACATTGTATTGTTTTTTTGTTTTTTGGCTTATTTAGTGGATGTTTGCCCATCTCGCGTGTTTGTCTGCTCTCTATGTTGTCTGCTTTTTTTTTTATTTGTCTTCAGAACATTTCTGATTCTGTTGGGGAAGAGACCTTGCAGTGGTATACCATCATCCTTCAGCGTTCGGCTTGGCCTCTTCCGCTCATCGACTACTGTATTCTTTTTGAGTCCCTTGCTAGGACGACAGTGACGGTCCTTCCTTTTCAGCCGCATTTTTTTTAACCTGCCTGAGTTGTGCCACCGCATGGCATTAGACTTCTTTGGAATTTATCCTTTCTGGGTTGGTGCATTTTGCTTAATTTCATTGTGAATTCTTTCCTGAATAAGCTGGCTGTTTTTTTCAAGGTCAGGAGCCATGAAGGGGCTTTGGAATCTTGTTCCTGTCTTTGTGGTAGTCCCTTTATTGTTTTTGGTCATGTTTTTTCTCTAATTTGTGTTAGAACAGCTGGCTTTGGACAGCGTCTCTATCTCTTTTTTGTCCTTTTATTGCCCACCTCAACTTGAAAAATGCCTCTATGGCAATTACCAGTGTTTCTGGACACCGGGCTTTAAGACGACCACTTATTGACATGATTGTGTGCTCCGCAACTATTATTTTGGTTAGATGTGTTGAGGTTTCCATTACGATTTCTCTCCAGTGCTCCTGTGTTTTATTTTTTTTTTTGATTGGAATTAACAGTTTAGTCTACTATTTTTTCTTGGTTAATATTTGTTCTTTCTGTGAATTTTGCTTTGAACTTGCATTTTTTTTTTTGTTTCTGATTTGATTTTACCGCAGTTTTTATACTATTGTTGTTATTTTTTTTTGATTGATTTTATTTCCATTCTTTTTAACATTTTACTATATGTTATTACTTATTTAAGTTTTGTTTGCTTTTTGTTATTTTGTTTTTTTTTTACATTTTTGGTTTGATTTAGTTATATACTACTTGTTTGTTAACTGTGTTTTTTTTTAATTAACTTGTATTGTATTGAAGTGTGAATGTTGCTGTTGTAGTGAGCAGTCCCCTGACTGCTACATACTCCCAGAAGTTGCTTTGGTGAGAGATGGCTACAGAGAAGACTTGAAAAGAAACAAAGGGAAGATAAATTGCATGCTTGTTTATACAGTCTTATATGCACCATGTGCTGCAAACATTGTTTTTAGAAGGAAGAATTTTCCACAGGGTGTAATTTATCGATGTCTCATTTTTTTCCATTAGACCAATCAGTGTCAGTTTCCTTCACAGCAGTTTTTTTTTTTCTGCTGTCCATTGATTTACAAATTATTTGTAGTTACACTTTCTGCTTTTGGTAAACATCGAAGGACTTAAACTAATACATCTGCAAAGAAGTTTAAATTGTGCATACATGTGGGACTTTGACAAACATGCAATCTGATCAGCAAACACAATGGCTGCATTACAAACCACTGGCCAGTTTCTTTCATACTATACTGCTTTTAAAAGAGGCATTTTAGGGAGAAGAGACCATGTGATGCAAAAGACGGCTATTAATGAAGCAAAATATTCCGCATGCGTCTTTCTCTTTGGCATTTTCAGGACCCAGCTTCAGGGTCTGATAAAGTTAACTATTCACTGTGCAATATCTCTTAAACCATATAACTTGATAGTGTCTTTTGTCTACAAGCTACAGGTGACAAAAAGTTAAATTTGCAGTGTAACTGCAAATAAGATGCCAACGTACGACTGAACAATCAGACATATGCATACAAATGCGAGTTAGCATTCATGTAGTGACAATCAATCTGAGTTCAACATGCTGCTTAGAATATGAACAAAAGAAGGGAAATTATATTTTACCCCAGCATATGGATTAATTATGAGGTAGAATTGAATTTTAATGGGCACTTTAAGGGGGCCTGCTAGATGCCAGGGTCTCTTATTGTTTCATTTGCCCAATTTCTGACTGGGAAACCAATAATGCAGTAAGTGCAACCTCTCTTATTGAAAATACTTCTGAACTATGTACATTTACATTTGTCCATGTTATGTAAATGTGAGTCCTTCAATAACGTGGTTAAACTGAACTTTAGGATGATGACTAGGTGTGAAAACAGACTGCTTAAATATTTAAATCTCCTCAGCAAGTAATTTATTCATTCATTTATTTTATTTTGTATTTACTGGTAGGTGAAAGACACTTTCACTTACCACAGCTTGCAGTATACAATGAAGATTTTATAATTTTGCATTTTATGCTTTTTAACAAGACTCTATCTGAAATTGTAAGGGGAATTTTTCTTTCTTAATGATTTGCATTTAGATTGTCTTCATACAGAGACTAATGAGTGAGGCAATCATTATAAATAATGGTTTATGCATCAACTTGCCTTGCAGTCATGTGAACATTTGTCAGTGTCGTTTGAAAAGAGCTCTCATACACACCAGTTAAAACAGTTGATCAGGTTTTCAGGAAAGGCAGACTTGTAAGATTCAGGCTGGTAAAATGTGTATTTTGTATTTACTACATATCTGCAGAGGCCTGCACCAAATACAGCAGAGCTACGTGCTAGTTTAACATAAAAATTATTTATTTGCCAACCTTTGTGATATGTCTTGTGCAAAAGGAGAAGTGAGGTGCTGCTGGTAATCCTGAGGGTGTAGTCATGTGTACAATCCCCTGCCTATCATTATGCGACTGTCTGTAAACATGACCCATTCTAAACTAGTTGGGGAATAATCCTTGCTATTCCCAGAGGATACAGACCTTTCAGTAATTGGTGCTGCTAATTTTTTTAATATATTTATTTTTGAGGAGAGAATGACAAATGGTATGATTGCAACTGCTTCTTTTCACTTCCACGAGTACTAAGAATGCAATGTTGTTGGACATAAAAGTAATCAGAGAACATTTCCTGCATATGCCTAGCTTGGGGCTGCTCTGTTCAGTGTCAAGCCACATTAGAAGTCTCACTTGATAACTCTGTACAGGGAATATCATAAATGCATGAGTCAAGAACACTGCTAGCGCAGTCTTGGCCCACACTGTTTAGTGTATCATTGTGCATATTCAGTGCATCCTACAGATTGCATAACTGTTGGATTTTCATATGAAATTTTCATACTGATTCAATTACTTCCTCCAATTCAATTGAATGTGCATCTTGAGAATAGTAAGTTTACAGCAGCAAAATAGAAACAGCACCTCTTGAAGTGAATTTCTTGACAATCATATCTCAAACACACAGTAATCCTTTTATCATCAGAGACTAATCGTAATCCTCTGTGTTATTAATTTAAATGAGATATTGCTTAACCACTTGCTATTAACATGCTGATGGATACTGGACACAGTAAACACTGTAGCAGCAGACTTACTGAACAATGATTAAAGAATATAATAGGGTTTGAAACTTTGGACCTGCTCTGTGATACTGCAGTTTCTATACTGTTGGTAGCTACATGCAACCTGACATATACATTCCCTGACCTTGTATAACTACCATTATTCACAACTGCAATGTACCAAATACTTGAGCATCAGATATGTGTACCTACACGCGGATAAGATGGTGCCAATGTGAATGTCAGAAGCTGATTGTTGCTTTGTTGTGTATTTCTGCAATAAACAGAATATGCAACAAGCAAAATTTTATTTGTGGGTATATATTAAAAGGGTGAATCCTGAAAATTCAGCAAACCTAAATGCAGTTAAACAGCTCTAAAGCTCACTTTTTTGACAATAAATAAATAAATAATATATATTAAGTTTTAAGTTTTTGCACTATGTATTTTATGCATCATGAACGGGGCATGAAAGCATGCATTTCATTTTCCAGATCAACCAAAAAAAAAAACACATTAAAAAGACTGAACAAAGGAATACTATCAAATTAGTGTCCATAAGGAGGGAGAAAGCAATCTAATCTGAAATGGTAAAATTTTTTGTATTTAGAATTGTGATCATAAAACTATTTTACATTGTTTTGTTTTGTTTTGTTTTTTTTTTCATTTAAGGGGGCAAAATGCTTTTTGTCTTCTTCCAAATTAGCAGAAATGATAGCAGCATGTAAAAAAGTGTTTCCCCCATTTAAATATATATATATATATATATATATATATATATATATATATATATATATATATACTGTATGTATGTATAGATAGATATAGATATTTAACAGAGAGAGAGGGAGATGTTAATAAGTAATCTACAACCAAGTACATAGGATATTAAACTTTTATTGTATTAAAGGGACTCCTCTTTCCTTAGAAAGCTGTCACAATAAAACACTTTCCAAAGTAAATTAGCCTCAATGGCATTCTAAAGGATTCCCATCTTTCTTTAGTAAGTAGATTGAGAAGAAATAATATAATTATGAAGTGCTTAGGTGAAGACTATCCCTGGGAAAAGCAATAAATGGCAGTACAAGACAGTCTCAGCTTTGTGGTTGGTACACCTTAAGTTCTATCTTCATATGCAAGATAGAATGCACCGAGTTGTACCCCCAAATGGATCATGTCCTTATAATATCTATGTGATCTGTATTGATGGAAACATTATTTCAGTATACTTTAACAAAGAATATTCAAAAATACTTTTGTATGGCAGGTGCAGGACTATAAACTATCAGATGTGCCCCGAGGATTGGTCTTGGGGCTTCTACTGTTTGGGATATACTTTTCTGAGGTGCAAGCCAAAACCAGCAATCTGTGGCTGACCAGGTTTTCAGATAACTGCAAGTTGGGTGCTGTCCTAAATTCCCTTAGTAATGTGAAAATCCTCCAAGAGGGCCTTACCCAAACTAATGACTTGTGCCACTAATTAGCACATTAATAATGTACTAAGCATGCATTCAGTCGTGAGGGACTTGGGCACCCAGGAAGATAGCAACCTGACTTCTGACCACCACGTCTCCTCCGTTGTACAGAAGGCTTTCTACATGGCCCACCTCATAAATAAGGGTATTTCATCCAGGAACAAGGAGGTCATAACATCCCTGTACTTCTCCCTTATCAGACCCATTACAATACAGTACAATTCGGTGTGTACCTTGCCAAGCACATGCAGCAGCTGGAGAGACCACAGAGGTACATGACCAGGAAAATCCAGGGTGTTGAACA
The DNA here is from genome assembly GCF_019279795.1 of Protopterus annectens. NCBI lineage: Eukaryota > Metazoa > Chordata > Ceratodontiformes > Protopteridae > Protopterus > Protopterus annectens. Next base: position 1,876,862,564 of record NC_056739.1, read on the forward strand.
CCTGTCCTATGCAGATAGGCTAAAAGCCCTCTTCCTCTACTCAGTCTCATTCAGACTGCTCAGAGGTGACCTGTGTCTGGCATACAAGGCCATCTCAGACCCAGCCTTGATGGAGTTGCTGCATATCCATAAGTCAAACTCCACTAGTGCAACCCGCACTCTAGGTCTTAACCTGGTCTGTGACATTAATAGAGCTTGTTGGCGGGATAGATTTGTGTCTCAAAGACTCCCCCATTTATGCAATACACTCCCTCTCCAAGTCAAGCAGAGTACCTTTCTTGCCCTCTTTAAGAGGAACCTGGATGACTGGATGGGAAACAGAAAATACACCCCTGGGATCCCACCTATGCCCCTGCTGAATAGGGGAAACAGGTGACTTTGAGGGAACATGGGCAAAATTCTTCACTTGGCTTATAAGGGCCTCCAGGCCAATAGCCTAGTATCATCCTATGAACCTATAACCAATGAATCACTGTAGACATGTGAAGGAGGGCAGAACTGTAACACTCAATATGGCACCCAAGAATCAGCTCCTAATACAAATATGCATCAGACTTAAAATGACGTATAGATTCATAGGTAAGTACTAGACTAGCTGCCCCTGTGGGCGATTTTAAGCCTAGACAATATCCCTTTTGTGCTCTAAATCAACTATTCCATTTGATTATAAATCAGCCTTTCCTTGTCCCATAGTCAATACTTATATATTACTCCTAATGAGAATAATTAAGATCATACCATAAATAATTTGAGGGGACCCATGCATAGGATAAATCATTCAGGAGCTGCCTTTTTCTATTAGTAGTGCAGGATGCAGCCCTAATTAAGATCTTAAGTTTTTCATCCATAGATCCAAATTGGGTGTTAATATGGACAGGGATAAACTCTGTTGTATGTTGATGGGGAGTCTGTTCCAGAGCAGCAGTATCCTCTGTGTGAATTCATAACCCTCCAGACCATTCTGTTAATGTTGCGAAAGACATTTAGATCCCAAGACTCAATATTGGATCAGAGAATGCCTTGTTTGCCAGACACAGGTCACCTCTTATTGTACAAGCTGCCAAGAGGTGACCTGTGTTTGCCAGACACAGGTCACCTCTTAGCAGTCTGTATGATAGCAAATATAGTGACGGCATTGAGTCAGTCCAATTAGAACATGTTTTTAGGCCTTGTATCCTTTTAGTAAGGTATCTGAGGGTTTTCCAGGTGTTCCATGTATTGGGGCAGATACATGCCAAAAGGGAATTATATTCAATGATTGGTCAAATGAGGGGTGAGGGGTGAGTAAAGGAGAACAATGACATCCCTAGATTTAGAAACAATCCATTTGTTTATAAGTTTCTGATATAGACGGGTATTCTTACAACAATGGAAACTTGTTTGGCAAAAGTTAGATCACTGTCCACATAATTTCCTAAATCTTGAACAACTGGGTCAAATCCTAGAGATGTATTATCAATGTAATAGTTCCTTTGGGTAGATGACTTCCAAAGGATATAATAGTGCATTATTTGGCATTGAGTTTCAGTCCATGATTTTGGCACCAGCTATTTATTTGGGATAAACCTTCCCATAGGATAACTAACTCATTCAGGGATTCATTGACTGCTCCTTACTTGCAGTCATCTGCACACTGAGTCAACCAGAGCCCTTTGTTATTGTCTTTTACTTCAGAAAAGTAGATCCCAAAAAAGGATAGGTCCCAGCATAGAACTGTGGAGGACTACACTGGTGACTGGTCTTCTTGTGGAGGTAACCGCTCCTGTTTTGATTTACTGCATCCTATCTCTAAGCCAACTGACAATCCAGCAGGTGACAGAGGGGTTTAGTCCCAGTTTATTTATGTTTTTGACTATATCTGAGTGGGTAATTATGTCAAAAGCTTTGCCAAGGTTGAATTATGTGGTGTGTACCATTTTGCCTTCATCTGCTGGTTTGGTGAAGTTTTCAAAAAAATGCATCAGGTTAAGTAAGCATGACATGTTCTTGACAAATCCAGATTGACACAGGTCCAATGTTTGGAGGTTCCCTATGCTTGATTAGTTCTAGGGGCAGCTCATGCTATCGGACTGCAGGACTGCAGCCCTCCCACCTAGAAATAAAAGAAAAAATGTGAAACATAAAATTATAAAAATATATATATTTTTTAACAAGTACCGGAACTTCCGCGCATGCGCAGACACACTCAGACTGCCCCGCAGATTCCCAGGAATCTGTGCGAACTCTGACTGCCTGAGTCAGCAGTCCAGATACAGAGAAGGTATTTTCTGCCCTGCAGATGCCCAGGAATTTGTCCAGTAGACAACCGCACAGAACAGAGGAGCTCCAGACTGCTTGATCCACAGACAGGACCAATCAGGAGAGAAGGGATTCGAGTGCAGGACCAATTATGAGAGAGGTAAGTTGAGTTTTAAGCTCTTGCAGGGAAGCATTGAAGTCAAGCACAGGTTTGCTGCTTCAAGACAATGGAGTTGGACCTTGTGTGTGAAGGTTTGCTGCTTCCAGACCCATTTACAGGTGTGTGTGTGTGTGTGTGTGTGTGTGTGTGTGTGTGTGTGTGTGTGTGTGTGTGTGTGTGTGTGTGTGTAATGCCCCTGTTAACACATAGTGGTGGGTAGAGATACTCAGGCTTGAACCCTGTACCTTGGATGCAGGTGGCAAGGACCTGAATTCCCTACGCACCACTATTTGTAAAAAAATTGCAGAATTTTGCCAAATATTTGTTCTGTTCCTCATAAAATCTGTGGTTTCTGTATCTTCATGTTTCATTGCAAAGGTGTGTAGTGCAGTAGTGCACTGGTAGCATTGTTGCCTGACAGCTACAGGTTCTCTGGTTTGATTCTTGGCTGGAATGCCTTCTGTGTGGAGTCTGCATGTTCTCCCATCCCTTACAAAGATGTGTCTGGAGTGTTTCTCCCTGCTATGCTGAAAATTGGCTTTGTTTTCTTCCAAGTCAGACTAGTTTCCTGGTTAACAAATGTTTACAAATAACAGGCATTTGAATTTCAGACTTCATATTCTTCAGAAAGTACACGGTAAAACAAAACCTTTTATTCTAGCAATTGTCTAAGTTTATAACATGGATATTTGAAATTTGCCCATATTTTTGTATTCCCCCATTATTGTCCTCATCCAGGTATTTTGTGCTAAGGTTAAGAGCTATGGTGAGAACTGAATTCACTGAATATGTTTGGCAGCTGTATTCCCACATTATTGACTTTTTTCAGGTGTTTTTTGCTAAGAGGTTGCCAGCTATGGTGAGAACTGAATTCACTAAATGGTAGCCATTTAAGTTTGTCTTCCTCTATTTCAGCTGATTTGGCATAGTGGTATGTTTCTCTGACTGTTTTGATCAAGGTCCCCTGGGTTCAAGACGTGGCAATGAAATGTATGGTGGTAACACAGCATTTTATTCTAGCAACTTTCCAACATTATACAAGCAATGTTTAAAATGTGTCCCTGGTTTTTGTCCTTTTGCCCCCCCAATAAATTTTGGCTTTTTCCAGATTTCTTGTGCTGCAAAGTTCAGCGATACAGCTGAGTGTCGACTAGATTTTACAAGGAGCAGAGAACTGCAGGGGAACAAATGTTTAGTGCTGCTTATGCTAAGTCTGCTTGCATTGTTAATAGCACAACAGTTAATGTACTTGCTTTTGATGCAGAAGTCTGTGGGTTCTACTCCCACAGTAGGTAGATGCATTGCTGATACTGTACTGTGTTGTAAAGGGGGTGGATGCTGCAGTCCTTTTTGGCAAAGATACCTAGTAACTATGAACCTGTTATCAGTTTGCTATCCATTCCCTGTTGCGGTATTACTGGCTTATCATTTTTTTAATGCATGCAACATAGGCAATTTATTCTTCAAGGGCAACAGGCACTTTATTTGTAGATGAAACAATGACATAAAGTTGTTTGCTAGCAGCAACCTCTTTATTAGTTACACATTTCTTTAATGTGGATTTTACTACTTCAGAAATTGTGCATATTTACTGATACTGGTGGACTATAGAAGGTTGAGTAGACTTTTTATAATGGAAATGTTCTGAACTGGGCAGTTTTGTCATTAGTGCATGCATTTTGTTTCATTGTTTACTGGAAAAATGTTCAAAACAATAAATTTAAAATGCCCTCTAACAACTGTACTGCATTGTACAAGGAATATAATCTAATACAGTCAGGAAGGTGTATCAAAGAGTGTGTGTATGTTTCATGTTCAAGGGGCCTATGATTTTGAAAACAGCCTAGAGTTAATCTTTATCTGCCACTGGCAAAATGTATTTTCTTTGAATGTGGGTTTCAATGCTGTTTCAATGCATGTGAGTTTCAAGGGCAGAGAAGTTTTAATGCTAAGTCTATTTTCAGTGTGAGACTGCATTGCTTTGTTTAACAGATATCTATTACGGTTTGTGCTGTAAAATGCAAAATAAAACTTTCAAATGAAATCTAAATCATCGCAGAAGTAAAGCAGTATGCCCATTACAGTGTTTATGGTAAATGGGGCAAAATAACTAAGGAATGGGACATTAGAATGGCTGCAGGGGGGGAGGCTCCAATCGACCATGATTTTGTGAGGGGGGTAGCAAACTCAGACAGCCCCGGTTGAACTATACCTCTCAGTTGTCCATATTTTTGCAGAATGAATAGATATTTACTTCTTATTTTTGGTTTGTTCCTCATAAACTTTGTGGTTTTCTAACAAATCATTTAGGAATTAAGTCACTAAATGACAGACATTGGGTTTCAGACGTCATAACCTTCAGAAAAATGCATGCTAATGCAAGACCTGTTATTCGAGCAACTGTCTTAAGTTTATACAAGAGCAATTTTTAGTAATGTTTGTATGTTCCCCCAATATATTTGGCCTTGTCCTGATTTCCTGCATTAAGAGGTTGAGAGGTACGTGCAAATCGCTTTGTAGAATTAGGAATATCCAAACCTTTCAATTGTCCCAAATTTTGGCTCAAAATGTTGCTCTCCCCTAATAATCCCTCCTCAAAATGGCAATTTTGGAAGAAAATGTGGAGGTTTTACAATTATAAATAACTGTAATGATCAGAGTTATAGATAACTTTTATTTCAGAAATGCATGTAGATGCTCTTATTTTGTTAGCTGCTCAAGTTAACAGTGTTACTATTAAAAGTGTTCCTTTTTGACAGGTTCCCAGCTGTATTGTGTGGCAACTTTATATTTTTGCATCACATTTTGGGTCTGTTTTTCATAAAATTGTTGTTTTCTGGCAAATTAGTGGCAAGTCATTAAAGATTGAAGTTAGAAAATAATGGCAGACATTTGAGTTTCAGATTTCATACCCTTCAGTAAATTCGTACTAATGCAAGACCTACTACTGTTCTGTTATCTAAGTTAATAAGAGCAATATTTAAAAATTGTCTTTATTTTTGGGCCGGTGTCCCACTTCTAGTTCTATGTATGGCTTTGTCCAGATTTCTTGCTCTGAAGTTGAGAGGTATGAGTGTCAGAGCCATCACTGTCAGCCAGAGACATTTCAAATTGTGACATTCTTGTTGCACACCACTCCCCATTGTAGTGGCTCTGGATGTGTCCAAGGAAGGCAAGGAGCAGTTATGCAGTGTAAGTGTGCAGAGTATTCCCCCATCCAATGTAGACCACAAGTACAACCATGGCTTTTCGTCTGTCCTTGATTTTGCAGAATGTTCTGTTTTTTTGTCATATTTTTATACTGTTGATTTATGCTTCTTATTAATCAGGAAATGCATGCTGTCACAGTGCCCTGTTACTCTGTTTAAGAAGCAATGATTTAATGACCATCAGGTAAGCTTGTCGGAGATTGTAAGATGCAAGTAAGCTTTAATAAGCATACTGTTAAAGAATTACCAGCATTGAAAGCCTTTTCGTTGTTGCCATGCAGAGAATATTTACATAGCTAGATAATGTATAATCCTTGGGTATTAAAATGCATATGACAGTATTTGTAATAAAAGGACAAGATTACAGTATTTTCAGAAGCTCATTACATTTGTTGGAGACTTGCAGTCATCTTTTGTTGGAGACTTACAGTCATCTTTGCAGGCTTACCCGAAAATAAACAGAATGCCAATCTATCGTGTGTGGTCCATAACTTGTGCAGGAATCCTTTAAGCAATTTATCTTGAACTTGTTTCTTGTTTGCTGTTCATTTTTTACTTTGATCATGTCTTCCCCATGAAACAAGTAGATAGTTGTGTCAGGCAGCAGGTCTTTTTTGGATAAGAAACATTTTTACAAGTGGGGGTATCACAGAGATTGCTACTTTCAGGATGTTACGTGGTAATTTTATAAAGCTGAATAAAAATTATAATTAGAACTGCAGTGCAAGGAGTAGTGGTTTGAGTTGAGTGCTGCTTGTTTTTTTATACTTGATTTTGACTGGCATTCCAGTAATGTATTTAAAAAGTAATTTATTTTTTCATGCCTCACAACCTCTTTCCATCTGGATATTAAGTAAGTTGTCATGTAGCCAATGCATTGAAATATTTTTTTCTTCTACACTTAATTTTGTCTTGATTGGACTCTCGTAATGACTGTTTGGCACCCAGTGCAGCGTATTTAATTAAAGTTCCAGTTGTTGTGGTTTTAAACATAGCTCCACCCCTTTCTGGTTGGCCACACCCCTCCCCATTGGCCCCACCCATTCAGCTGTCTCCTGCAGCCCTCCTTTAATTTGAAGTCACCAGCTGCCACTGATTAGTTCCATGATAAGTCTTTCCATGGCTTTGAATATGAGGCTGGTCAGACCTATGGGACTGTGGTAGGTTTACTTGGTACAAAACCTGTATGGAGGCTGAGATTGAGCAGTGCTGTTAGGGAGTGGCTAAATCATGCTTCATGCTATTTAAGATGCATCCATGGATATTGTCAGGATCTATCACTACAGTATTTTAAGCCTTTGATGGCTCTTTTAGGACTTGGTCTTTTCTGATAGCTGTAGGTGACCTAGTTTCAAGTAATTCTTGAGGAACAGATAGAAGAGAGAGTTAGGTAAAGTTAGAGCTAAATTTATCAACCAGTTGGTTCACTGTATCTTCATCCTCAGTGTAGGTAACATCATTCACAATCAGCTTAGAGCATTGCTGTGCAGAGGTTTGGAGATTATAAACATTACTAAAAATGCCATGTGATTGTCTTTGGCTTGGGTAGCTATTTTAACTTCAAACATGGCTTTGGTGGATTTTATTAAGCTTCTCAGTTATTTGTTATTTCAGTGACAAGAGCTCTAACATTATGGATGTTACTCTTCTTACTTTTGGTGAATTTTTTCCCCTTTTATTACAAAGTTTGTTGATATTATTGTTCCACCATGTGGGTTTTTTCTTGGTTTGTTTTTATCCAATTACAATGACCTTTTCTTATAACAGATCCAAATATAATGCCTATTGTAATGACCATGTTTCTCAGATTTGCAAAAGAATATTTGAATGACTGTCAATTTAAGTGATATGTTTGTAATATATTTTGAATAATACTGTTTGTTTATCATCCTGTAACAATTTTCATAATTCTCTGCAATGATAACCACCATTTAAAAGGCAGGAACTCCTGTTACTTGAGACTAAGCTATATGATGTGTAGGTAGGGTACATAGGTTTTACTGGTAAGGTAGCAGAGTTCCACAGTTTTATAGGTATCCACAAAGAATCATGCATAGCAAATTACTAAGCTTTGCCTTTCATTAGCTCCAGTGTGCAATGATAGTTTTCCACAATGTAGTAAGTGTAAAATGAATAAATGGACACTAATAAATGCTGTTTGATATGGTTGGACTAGCAGAGGTAGCTCATTACTCATAAGAAAGAACTTCTGCATTGTTTTACCCATTTGTTAAGCAAGCAAGCTGACTGGACAGGTATCCTTTTTAGGGGCAAAGTAGGAGCAGTGAATGTTTAAGTGACTCACTGAGAGTATCATATTAGGTAAATGGAGGTAGAATTTATTGATGTATTTAAATCTGTTAACCAGAGTAGTGCATTGATCAATAATGACCATCTGCAGGCACAACCTGAATGAAAAAAAAATTATAGGTACCAAACAACAGAAGTATGAAATAAAAAGAGATAAAAATATGTTGAATTACAACACAGGCAATGCAAAGTATGTGAAAAGTTACAGAAAAAAAATGCTCATAATATTATATACATATGTGCAGATTTAAAGACTGATGTCCTTAGTGGAAAGGATAGGGTGATGTATGCTGGAAAGGAGAGAGTGAGAGAGAAAATGTTAGGTGATGTGTCTTTTCTTGATTTGCTGCATCCTATCTCTGAGTCAGATAGCAATCCAGCAGGTGACACACGGGGTTATTTGCAGTTTATTTATGTTTTCTACTCAGCCTGTGTCAAAAGCTTCCACTGGGTTGAGTTATGTTTTGTGTACCATTTTGCCTGTAAAGGTATGAATACAGATCAGAAACCATTACTAAATTTTTAGTAGTATAACTTCCAGGTGCACTTGGCCTGCCATTGTTGGTGGATAAAGAGGTTGTCTCTAAACTTAGACAGATTGGAGTTCTGCCTTAAGGGCTGTGGGAGAGATTTTCTGAGATAGGGAATAATTATGGATAATGTGTCTGATGGACTGTAGTAACCTTCTGAGAATGGAGAGAGATTGAATGGTTCATAAATAAAACCCTTTACTATTCACTATAGAAAGCAGCTTATTAAGCCTTAGAACCTTAATCATCCGCACCACCAGAAGAATTTTATTTTATTGACCATCATCCATACTTGTACCTGCCCTGTCTTGACAACTTTATATGATACATGCTTGGAAGTTATACTGGTAAAAAGTCAGCAATGGTTTCTGAATCTGTATTCATGCCTTTTCCTACTGTTATTGATTCATTTTGCTATTCTGTATGATAATTCCCTTTCCCCTCAGATGTTATACTGTTGTAAGCATCACAAAACTGTGGTGGAGTTATTGGCACTATCAAATCATCACTTGGGTAGCTATGGTAACAATGGGAGTCATAGCATTTTTATGTGGATATAGGTCATATATAGCTGCTGTGGTTTATTTTGTTTTGTTTCTGTATCAGTTGTGTTCTTGAATTTGATCTTTACTCTATAATGTGGAGCTGGTTGCTTACTAGTCAGAGTAGTTAAAATACTGTATGACAATCATATGAGTGATATTTGAATATAGTGCTATAACACTAGTTTTTTTTATAATTTAATGGATCTGACTGAATATGTGAAGCTAGTTTTTCTTTGACTGTGGTAATTCATAATCCAACATAAGCATCATGCTAATTTGCTTTGTCAAGCTAGACCTGTGGTGGCCAACAGTGCAATGGAGTTACTATCCTTGGTGGTAACCTATAATATAATATATACTTTTCACATTTAAGTAGCGTTTACTATGATACCTGTGATTCAGGTCTTGTTTACTTATAGTAGTAAGACTTATATCCTCATGACGGTATGAGGCCCAGATTTATGACATCTAATAAATATTGAATACATTTAGTTCCATATAACATATTAGTCACATACATTTATATATGGCTTTCATTGGATTTAAATAATGTATCCTATCCCTTCACTTACAAAAAACAACTTAAAGATATTATATTCCATTGGCATCTTCGATCTACTTGCATATTTAATTCACGCAGTCCAAACTAGGCAGATACTATAGTACAGGAGGTCACTTTACCTTCAGTTTACTGTCTTCATGGTTATAAATAACTAAATTCTGAGAACATCAAATTGCTTTTTTGTAGTATTATGTAATATTATATTCTTTAAGCACTTGATTTTATGTGTATACAATAAGATGTGAAGATCTTATATAAGCCGATTATGATCCTGCTACGTTCTAAACTGCGTTACTTTTCTCATTCTTTCTGTTTGACTAATGTGTTATTATAATACACGCTATGTTTGTAGCGTTAATGAATAAAGGACTAGATGGTTGAAGCTGTTAATGTATCTCTATTAATATTAATCTGCTCACTTTCTATTTTTTGGCCCTCATAATTCCTTATGTTTATTAATCTGCTGTTAATATGTATTGATAGTATAAGCAGCTGGAGCAGCATTGAATTGTTAGAGCCTGACTATTCATGTACATCAAAGAGATACTCTACTAAATCCTTTAGTATGGTAAAGCTATTAGTTTAAGGGATGTGTAATTTTGTCTTGTGGGTCATTACATTGTTTTTTCAACTGACTACCCAGAAGTTATTAGGATTAGGTCTGGCAAAAAGTTGGGCTAGCTGCTGTGAGCTTTTTTTTTTCATTTCAAATACGTCATGCAATTACTGTACCTCACCCCGACCCTTGCTAATTATATATTCTAATTCCAAGATTGCATAGTCCCTGGGAAAAGGACATATTTCCCAACCATGGGGATTATGTGATTTCACAAACCTGTCAACCATTTGTTTTTTTCAACCAAAGTCTGTTGAGAATACAACAGAACATGTAACTTTATTGAAAGTCAAGTAAATTGCATATGTGTGTGTGTGTGTGTGTGTGTGTGTGTGTGTGTGTGTGTGTGTGTGTGTGTGTGTGAATATCTACATCTATATATATATGTGTGTGTGTGTATTTATGTATATGTGGCTATATATGTGTGTTTGTACATATATTCACACACCTAAACACACACACATACACACTTAATACAGGAAACGCATGTGTTGCTCATATCTTTTGTTATACTGATGCATTTAAAGATGGCAGCAAAGGACTCTTTCATGTTTAAATAGAAAAATAGATACACACACACACACACACACACACACACACACACACACACACACACACACACACACACACACACAGACAATACATGAAACTGATATGCTGCTGGCATCTATTTATATTTAAGGATGGCAGCAAAATACTCTTGCGTGTTTACAGTATATATATATATATATATATATATATATATATATATATATATATATAGTATATATATATATATATATATATATATATATATATATATATAATTGTATTACCATTCATTTAAAGTTCTTTTAGTCAACAAACAATGCAGCTAACTACTTAATCAATTGCTGTATTACATCACTGCACAAACCATCAACCTACAATGATCACAAATGTAAACCACATAGTTTGCATTTATTATTAGTGCACACAATCAGAATATTAAATAACAAAACTTAACTCTTGCAAGCAAACCCATCAGCCAATGCAAGACAAGAAGGGATTCCAGCACACTGTTTTATATGTGAGGCATCATCTAGACATGCCCCAGTTTACAGGCTTTGCCCCAAACAACCCATAACTTCCATATATTAAATATAGTTGCAGAAAATAAACCACAATTATGTTATTTCTGACAATCTGACAGTCGATTATGACAGTCGATTATGGGGTAACAGGACTAAATCAAACATCAGCAAAATGTGCTGCAAGGCCATGGAGCGTATTATCATGGAACTTATAAACAAAGACATTGGCAACCTTCAAACACTGGACCCCACCAGTTTGGGTTTTGGAAGGGCCGATCTTGTCTCCTGAACCTGATTGACCTCCAGAGCCATGGACACAGCCTATCTAGACCTTGCCAAGGCCTTTGACACCATCCCCTCTGGAATCATAGATAAACTTACTAAATTGGGCATTAATATAGAACCCACACTGTAAAAGTAGCCGACTCAAATCAGCTCCAGACAAAGTGACAAATGATGTGAATACTCTACAAAGGGCCTTACAGAAACAGATGAGAAATGTATTGTTATCCCTTTGGGAAAAAACATGTATCCATGAATTACCATATAGGTGGCAGTACACTAAACACAGAAAGTGTGATAAGAGACTTAGGGACACAGGTGGACAGTGGTCTCACCTTGATAACCACACATCGCCACAACAGTCAGGAAATTCTTCTATGTGGCACACCTCACACGAGGACTTTTTCATCAGAAAAAGGAGGTCATTTGTCCACTGTACAGATGCCCTACGCTGACCGCCTAAAAAAAACAGCTATACTCTCTGTGTCGTACTCTACTCCAGGCGCATCTCTTAAACATACAAGCCATGTCAAACCCAGAGCTGGAGGACACACTTAAAAAGATCCCAATCCCCTCAGAGCTACACACCAGGGATCTAAACCTTGTGTCATCACAAAAAACAAAACATGCTGGAGGGATCCTGACCCAGAGACACCCAGACTCTGACTCTGAGATTGGAACCTTGACGATTGGATGGGAGAAAGGAAATTCACCCCAGGATCAGTCAGTTGCCCTGCTGAAGAGGGGGTCCAGGAAAAAATAATATGGGAAGAAATAGCCAGGTTGTGGCTAGTATGTAGCTGGCCCTAGCTAGTGCTGATGAACCTATGAACCTATGAGCAAAGCTCTGCATTCAGCCAGTCCACCACTTGACTAATTCAATGGTAACCACATAAACACATATGGATATGTATAAATATAGATGTGACTCCCCTGCACTGGCCCAGTAACCAAGGAGCCTCAATCCTCACCACTAACACTAGTGAGGGACATACACATTGGGAGGATGACAAGTACACACACGGTAAAGTAACATTTCCTTTAAGAGCCCACAGAGATCACAGTCAGTCTGGGGCTGGTTTTTCCCTCTTTCTCCAGATCCCGAATAAGACTCCCCATTGGCACAGCTATAGAGTTGAGTCCTTAGCCAGGGTTCGGTTCCAAGCCAAGTCCTCCCAGCGCTCTCTCTGTCCAACCAGTGCTTTGTGTCCATGTCCAAGTAGCTCTCACACACATACATACTCACACACACACACACACACACACACACACACACACACACACACACACACACACACACACACACACACTTTGAGATTTGATTTATACACAAACACATACCTGGGAAAGGCTGGCACAGTTTTACTAGCTATGCCCCCTTCTGCTCAGACCATAAGGTAGTTAGCACTGCCACCAGAACCCCTTATCAGCTACTTTAATGCCCTTCCCAAAGGGTGATCAATCTTACTGTGTAATGTTACTATTATCCAAATGGTAAGTGTGACCAATACTGTCAAGGCTATTTAGGAGTGGCCTGTACAGTGTCAGCAGATACATATGCAAGTACTTTAAGAGCTTAAATATTTCTAAACAAACCAGCCACAATTAAAAGGTTTAAATATATTTAATAATAAATAATAAAACAACAAAACAATATTCAATAACTCACCACAGTGACTACTGAGTTCAAAATCACCGGAAATATTTTAAAACAACATTGCAGGACAGTCTCATATAAATACCGAAAACATCTAAACTAATCTTTACTATATTCTATCTATCTGTAAGAGAAATCATTGTAATCTAATTACTTATTATTAGCAAGGCAAGTGCTGATGAGAGGATGTTTCCAGGTCCAAAGACAAATACAAAATGCACAGTCTCTGAGAGAGTTCCGAAATTAATATCAAAACATTACTGTTGGATCATCTGGATGACATCACTATTTGTCACCTGCCTTCAGTTCCAAGGCTAACAGATACCAACAGAATTTAACATTTCTTTGTGAAAAATACTTATCGCTCAGATGTGCAGCTGCTAGGAAGTCACAGAGCAATAAAAACATCTTACATTCCAAACCTAGTAATCATTTCTGTTTCAAGGCAATATAAATAAACCTCTAGCTATAGACATCCTGTCTCCTTCAGTGAAACTGAGAAAAAAACACAATTGTAAAACAATTCACTCATTTTCTTATAGTTTGCAAGTTAACTCTGTTGTTTTCCAGTAGGGTACACTATGGTTACATTCTTGAAACTCAGTACAGAACATACAGTTCAACACACACTTCTGTACTTGTAGTTTAATAGACACATAATACATAGTTCTCTTACATTTGTAAGACAAGCAAATCATATTAATATTCACATATGACATATAATTATTTACAAAATTGCAGATAGCTGGGCTGGCAGTCTCACATTTCTATATAAATCATATTAATATTTTTAAGTGACATATAATTATTTACAGAATTCCAGCTAGCAGGGCTGGTAGCATTTCAGTTTGTCACAATAGATCTGCTTTGTTATTTAATAAATAGCTACATATGTTTATTAAAAAACAGAACTGCCTGTGTCAAAGTTTCTTCTCCGGTGTTATTTTCATAATACTCAAAGACAGACTTAGTAGTTTTTTTTAATGCCATGAAAATATTTCTTTAAAATTTGAAGGACACTATTTATGTTTATTTTATTTTATTTATTTTACATCTGTTGACCAGAATAGTCTGACTGGATACATATCCAGCTTCAGTGGAGACCTGGGGAGAAAAACTGCAAGGTAGAACATACAGTAAAAATCACAAAATGATTACAAGTTGCACACAGTTTGCAGGCTCCAGTTGAACAAGCAGGTAATATAATCATACGTTTTTAAAACAGTGTTGACAAACTGACTAGGCAACGTAATATGACTCCAGACTATAGAGGAGGGTCTAGTTGGGGTTTGAATAAGGACATAGCCAGTAAGTTTTAAAGTATATCTTGAAGCTTTTTTTCAACTGAGTAATAGAGAGTTCAAGAGTAAGATCAGCAGGAAGAGAGTTCCAAGTTTTGCCAACAGAGTTAGCAAACAGAGAGTTCCCAGCAGAGTTGCTGATTTTAGATGTTTGAATCAGTAGTTTATTAGAAGAGCAAAGTGACCTCAGGTTGCTATAAGGGTTGATGATATTTTTAAGTGCAACGTATTATCAGGGTGGTTGAGAACTTTACGGCCAGTTATAACCTGGTTATACTGAAGTAGGCTAGGCCATTCTAGCCACCCCAGAAGATTTAGGTTGTGACATTGGTGGGTCCTATAGGCCGTGCCTGTTGCAAATCTAGCAATATGGTTATAACAGCTGGAGAGTTTGCTAAGAGCAGATTTGTTCAAATTAGTGAGTAGAGGGGAGGCATAGAGAAGAGTGGAGAGTAGATGGAATGAGCAACAACAGTCCTAGCAAACGGAGTAATGAAAGGTTTGATCCTATAGAGGGAGCCAAGTTTTTTGTTAATGGTTTGATAGTTTGATTGACATGGATATCAAATTTGAGGGTGTCATCTATTGTGATGCCTAAGAGTTTGGTTTGTGCATCTGCGGAGATAATGGTAGCATTATTAGATTTTATGGTAAAGAGTAGTGAGGAAGACTTACAAGTGGGGGAGAAAAGAAGCAACTTTGTTTTGTTAGGGTTTAATATCAGCTGATGGTTAGAGAGCCAGTTTTCAACTATATTGAAAGTATTCTGGTTTAATGTCATTAGATCTGTCAGGGAGGTGGCTGAACAAATCAAGGTGGAGTCATCCACATATTGGATACAGGCAGCATTTGAGATGACAGTGGGAAGGTCATTAATAAAGATAGAGAAAATATGGGGTCCTAGTATAGAGCCCTGGGGGACACCTAAGGTGATGGGTAGATGGGTTGATAGTTTGTCCTGCCATAGGATGGCTTGTTGTCTACCACACAGGTACAATTGAAACCATTGAAGCGCATGGCTATTTAGTGAGAATGCCTTAAAAGTGTGCATGAGTATTTAGTGGTTGACCATATTGAAGGCCTTGGAGAGATCTAAAAAGAGGGCTGAGGAAAGTTTGCTATTATTTTGGTTATGGTTTATGGTGTTAGAGAAGGTTAGGAGGGCTGAGGTAATACTGTGGTGTGTCCTAAAACCATGCTGAGAATTAGCCAACAGCTTATTCTGAGTAAGATAATGCATAAATTGTTTATGGACACACTTTTCCATAATTTTAGCCAATGGTGACCGAATAGCTATGGGTCTAAGGATTGACAGTTCAGAGGAGCTGCCTCCTTTATGGAGTGGTATTACATGAGATATTTTCCAAATGGAGGGGATGGTGGCTTCAGATAAGGTTCTGTTGATTATGATGGAGATGGGGTATGCTATGGCATCTGCTGCTTTTTGCAGATACTCTGGTGGGAGGAGATCAGCTGCTAGAGTAGTTGGTTTTAATTTCTTAATTAGAGATCTGATAAGTGATGTAGAATCAGGCTGAAAGCTAAAGGAGAGTGGGGTATTGGCTGTGACAGAATTTGGGTTGGGGCAGCTGGGTGCCAGTCGGCTGGCTATGGATTGGATAGTCTCTGTGAAGAAACTATTGAAGGTATTTGCAATATCCTCTGGGGATTTATGGTTGGAAGCTGATGGGGTAGGAGTGGAGGACTGCCCTGGGTGAAGAAATTTGTTTATTCTTGCTCAAAACTTTTGAGGTTTGTTGTGCTATTTTTGTTGAAGATGGTAGTAGAAGTTTTTTTGTCTAGTATAATAGATTTTTTGTGTCATTCCTTAGCTGTTGGTATCCGAGTTGATCTCCTGGGTCTTTTGTGGCATGCCATGTGTCCCATGCCTTATTTCTAGCTATAATTTGAGATTTGGTCTCTTTTGAGAGCAACGGGGCAGTTTTTGTTTTGGTTCTAATGTAGGAAGCAGGAGCGTGAGAATTAAGAATAGTAAGGAACATGGTATTAAAGTATACTACTGCATCATCCAGTGAAAGATGCTTTATGATTGACCAATTGCAAGCTTTAAGTTCATTTCGAAAGTTGGTGGAGTTGAAGTTCTTATTATTTCTGATGGTTTTAAAGGTGATCTGGTGGGGGTTGTCTACCTTGTGCTTGATAATATACGTAAGTAAGTGGTCACTTAGGTCACATGGGAGGGTCCCTGACTTGTACATATAGGGGTGGCTGTTGATAAGTATCCAATCTAGGATACAGTCTTTGTTATTGGGTTTGCCAATTCTTGTGGGGGAGGATATGAGCTGCTTAAAACTGTGTAGGTTGGCATGGGTTGTAGGAGATTCCGAGGAACAGGTGTTCCAATCAATGTTAAAATCTTCAAGCACCATAGTTTCTTGACAGTAGGCACTGAATAACCAGTGGAGAATGTCCTCTAGGGTGTTTGTATTATTACCTGGGAGAATGTAAACACAGACAATGTTTATGCATTTGTTATTGTTAATCTGTAGTTTGGTAATAAGAATTTCTGCATTATTAAACCGGGGTAGTTGTAGGGAGACCGTAGTAACATCTAGCATATTTTAATAGAGTACAGCTACCCCACCCCCTTCTTGTAGTATGATCTAATCTAAGTATGTTGTACACTGGTGGTATTACATCATTGTCTTTAGTTACTGGGTTTAGTCAGGTTTCTGTAAGACATAATACATCGGGGAGTAAACTGCTAAGAGGGAATACAGATTATGGACCTTATTGTTTATGCTTCTGATATTTAGATGGCAGGCCAGGCGAGAATTTGGGGGACTATTAGCCATTGCTATGTTAGAAGGGATATTAGTTTGGGAACTGGAATCATCAGGTGGGGATGGACCAGGGTTTGGATGGATGTCTCCAGCTATTGTCAGGCTGTAATATAAGCTAACTATGAGTTTCATAATTTTGTTTATACATTTTTGGTAATGTTTAGTTTTGGGGCTGATATACCTGGGTCTAATTGGCTGGTAGTTTTTAGGAATGGTGGGGTCAGGTATGTGGGGAATTATGAAGTGGTTAGTGTTGTTTTATACTAATGTAGTGATAGTTTGGGATTTTGGGTAGTGGAAACCTAGGTAGGGTTGATTTTCATAGGTGGTGAGGAGATATGGAATGAGTAACAGAGGTAACAGCGAAAACAGTAGCAGGATTTTGAGGGATAACATAGTGCCTGGCTGGGGCACTGTGTTGGAACTGTATTTGGAGCAGGAGGAAATTAAGAAGACTAGGAAGATTAGTGTAAGGTGGGGGGGTGGTTTGATCTAGGAGGTTACCTTTGATAGGTTATAGTGGAGGGGTGTGGCCTTTAGAGCTTTAAATTTAGCACCACTGGGGGCAGGTGGGATTTGGGATCAGGGCAGAGCATGGAGCAAGCCCAAGGGCAGAGAGGGCGAGCAGAGCAGGCCTAAAACAAACCATGAGGTACTTGATTTCTGTGCATGCACGGTAAGTAATTGTAAAATGTTACTATTTATTTCTCTAGTTTTATACTGCAGATGCTATATTTCTCTAGTTTTATACTGCAGATTGATAGTACACACATGGGGAGGTAAAAAAGATTATGTTTGCCACTAGTAGCTCTTTAACTAGCGACTGTAACTTCCCAATTTTTAAGAATATTACTGTAGTGCTGCTGTGGACCCAGAATAGTTCAGTACATATATCACATTAAAGTCAGTTTCTTGATATTAACCTTTTACAGTCTTGGGTTTGAGGAACAGATCAGAGCAGCTTTCCCTGTTTAATCTCAAGTAAGATGGAATCCTTTTTACATAGTTAGCCTTTCAGAGAAGAGCAGTAGTAGTAGGGGGGGTAGAACCTAGTACAGGAAATAGAAATTAGAGCATATTCAGGATAGCTTCAAAAACAGCCTTAAAAGTACATAATGCAGCCTTCTTACAAGCATCAGGATTCAATTAGGAGCTTTGCAAGCAGCAGTTAACTAGACAGTAACCATTAACGAATTTGTTTAACGTGAGCCTCTTTTTTTTATTTTTAACACCAAAGCAGGCTAATATTTCACTATATCCAGTTGCACAGCACTTAGCCCAATAATACAGTACAGTACTATCACTAAGATGCTAGTTTAAGCTTAAAATAATGCAGGTCTTATCACAAGATGCTAATTTAAGCTCAAAATAAACAGGTTACAGTTAGATATGTACAACCAGTCAGGGATTCTTTTCTTTTAACCATATACAGCTAAAAAACACACTTCCAAATACACATTACCAGACCCAGTTTCAACAAGCAATTCCTTAATATATATTCTAATCAAATTGACTTACTTTACAGCAAAAAATACATTGCTAGAGCAGTTACACATGTTTATTAAGTAAGTTACGCCTCTAACAGAATATATACATACTGCGCGCTATGAAGAGACAGGCGTCTAGATCCAGGACCACTAGAGATTTTTGAAAATGGCTGCTAGTCTAGGGGGTATTTGTAACCTCGGTAGTGTAGCTAGAGAAGGGGGAGGGAATCCAGTTGCTGATAGGTTAACCAAACCACAAGGTACCTGATTTCTGTGGATGCAAGGTAAGTAATTGTAAAATGTTATATTTTATTTCAATAGTTTTATGCTGCAGATGTTATATTTCTCTAGTTTTATACTGCAGATGTTATATTTCATTTCTCTAGTTTTATACTGCAGATTGATAGTACACACTTGGGGAGGTAAAAAAGATTATATTTGCTACTAGCAGATTTTTAACTAGTGACTGTAATTTCACAATTTTTAAGAATATTAACAATATAATGGGAGCCCTAGGGACAATCTTGTAGTGTGTGGACCCAGAATAGTTCAGTACATATATCACATTAAAGTCAATTTCTTGATATTAAACTTTTACAGTCTTAGGTTTGAGGGACAGATCAGAGCAGCTTTCCCCGTTTAGTCACAAGTAGGGTGGAATCCTTTTTACATAGTTAGTCTTTCAGAGAGGAGCAGTAATAGTAGGGGGATAGAACCACGCTAAGAAGAGACAGGCGTCTAGGTCCAGGAGCACTAGAGAAATAAATAAATAAAGACACTAGCATCATCTTATATATTCATGACAGTTATTCCTACTATAGCTACACACCTAAATCATTCTTTGGCCACACAGGGAAGCAGAGGAAAAAAAGAATGACAAAGTGAAAGTGAAAGACATGTTGTAATAGAATATTAAACAATAGCAACACACAGGTAAGTACAGAATATATACGTGTCTGCAAGGCAAATTTTGCAAAGATCACATTCATGACTGACTCTTTGAACTGGCAGTGAGGAAAATCAGAGTGATTGCCCTTATGTATATGATGTAAATATGCAAATGTAAGAATGTATAATTATGGGTAATAGAAGACAATGACCTATGAATATATTTTGCATGAGAGGTTGTTCCAGCTCCAGTACAGCCAAAAGTAAGGATTTATTTTGTAAATTCCAGGAATTAAGACTAAACATGAATGTTATACAAGTGTGTTTTGCTAAATAATGCCATATCATCAAATGGTCTCCCTTGATTTAGATTACTGGGCTATTCCCTTAATTAAAGGGTGGTTAATGCCTACTGAAAAAAAAAATAAAAACTATAATAAAACACAAGAAAGACAGAGACAAGCAACTGAAGAATGGATGCAGGTATTTGGTAAAAAGAAGGAGGTAGAAATAAGTCCATTGGGCTGGAAAAAGAAGGAGCTGATTAGCCAGTTTCTGTTGGCTTGTTATTTCTGCCACAGACAGAAGTAACAATGAAATAGGGAATGGTATGCACAGCTAAAATGGGGAGCTTGCACGTAGTGTGTTTGAAACTGATTAGAAAAGTTGAACATTATTATAAACTGAATGTGACGGACCAAATCTAAAAGTTACGTATCAGTGCAAGTCGATACTGGAATCTGAACAAAACTAAGAGGATATACGGAAAAGAGTAAGATAAGTACCAGTCAGATGTATGGAAGGTAGCAAACATCTTGGTCATATGCAAATATCTATGTTGTTTTGCAATGCTCTTTAATTTGTGTCCATTTATGTCGCACAGGTTCATATACATTGTATAAAGGATGTGATGTTGCTGTTTTGTTTTTTTGTTTTGTTAGCATTTTCTCTGATGTTTATGTTTCTTTTTATTGCTGGAAAATTGAACAAGCGTAATATATAAATAATTGTATGTACCAGTATGAAAGATGTCTTATATTGGAGCTGCAGGTAATATTTAAATGAGCCCACTACTGCTCGTGTCAAAGATTCCATGGTGGAATCCAAGGTTACTGCCAAAGAGCATCAGTTTCATAATGAAAGAAAGTAAAGTACTCATTGGTTAGATGGTTTATATATGTCAAAGCCCCACAATGCTCTTTCATGTCCTAAATGAGAAACTGTACAGTTTGGGACTCATCTGGTTTATCAAATGAGATGTAGTTACCAATACTTTACTGGAGGTCATGTTGACAGAATTTAATTGGGCCTGTACTGGCATTAAATGAAACCTCTGTTGGAATCACAAAATTACAGTTTAGTGACATGCATGTGACATGGTGAGGAAGCGATTGTACTTATAATTTTTGAGTGGGGTATGGGTTATATTATTAGATATTAAAGGCAGTAAGAATTTCCTTTAGTAACCTTATTTTGTTTTCTGGGCCACACTGATTACAGATATTTGTCATTTTTTTATTTATAATGGTTTCAAATTTAACAGACATAACTGTGTTGTCTTGGCACTTCACATATACTACAATATCTTTTACAGTAGTTAGTCTGCTGGCCCATTTCTTTCTCACATTATTGCAAACAGTGACATCATGGCACAGTTCAATCAGAAACAGAGAAATTATGTTTATTTTGTTGTCCAAACAGACTAGCTGTGGCAGACATCAGCAACCTTGTAATGCATCTTTTGAAGAGAAATCTGCCTAGGGAGATGAAAAATTGGAAATACCTCACATATCAATAGAAGTCACTGAGAATCACAAACTCATTAGCATTTTCTGATATATGGATGTTTAAATGCAGCTTTATGAATATTGATGAAACTCTGGGGGAGGCGATATTTAAAAGCTGCTTTCTCTAACAAATGTTTCAAATGTAAAAAAAAATATTAGAGTAGAATGAACAAATTGCTTCTTACATTATGCACAATAAAGAGTCATTTATAATGCTGCTAAAGGTATTCTATTGATAGTTTGTCCTGAAATTATTGCTTGCTTGCTTTTCCAGTAGCATTTTTTTGTAAGTAATTTGCACAAAATTTGGATAGCTAGCACAGAAACTGAGAACTGGCTTGATTAATAGTCCAGCTGCAAACCAGTTGAAACAACAGCTGAGAACATTATTGATCAATCAATGTAGTGCCCTGTCACAATGTGACACAGTGTGCATTCATCACATTTTTACATAGCCTAGGAGGATAGGGCATATAAAAGCAGGCTTCTATTGAAAACAGTGCTGTTGCAATTTGAGAATGATTGAAAGATAAGAAAAATAGACAAACTGCTGAGAACTCAAAATGCAGCTTCATACTTCTAAATGCATTCTCCTTGCTGGTTTTAACTGGTTAAAACAGCATATATTATATAAAAAATGTTCATCCTAGTTTGAGATTGCATTTGCCTATGTTTCCCACTTGGTTCTTTTTCTCTCTCCACCAAAATCACAGCTCTGATCACCCCTCCATGCTGTGTTATATGTTAGATCATGTTGTGTTGTACTGTACTAAGTTGCATAAAACTACCTGTTGATAAGAATGGCATAGCTCTCTGTATTGTTTCATCAAAAAGTATGGTATTTTACAGATTAGGGTATTTTCCACATAAACGTTTACAACATTTTTTATAGTTCAGGTTGAAATTAAGAAAATAAGTATTACCAAAATTTCAGAATGCTATTAAAACAGCATAGTCTCAAATGTAATCTAGTCACAAGTTTTTTTTTTTCTGCCCACTATGGATGGCTTGTCAAGCAGTTGTGTTCAATTAAGTATTCACGTGAGTTTAAATTTGACACTGTATTTGTGAGCTTTTGCACATGTATGCACTTTCTATTTCATTTCAAAGGAGTTTGTAACTCATGCATGAATGCAGCTTTATTTATTTATTTATTTATTTATATTCATTGATCTGTTAACAAAGTAAACCAAATTGGCACAAGTGTCTCTTAAGGAGTCTCACAGGAGCTGTGTCTGGTTAAGTGTTTTTGCCAGAGTCAGACACGAGGTAAAACAGAGCTAAAATCCAGGACTGCGTTCATTAGCAGCACATGGCCTTAATCCCCCATACTAAACTGTCAAACTACATGGACTATAGTGGCAGATTTATTTTATTAATCCGTGTTTACCTGGGTAGTGCATTGATCGATACTGACCATTTTCAGACACAGCCTAGGTGAGTAAATCACAAAGTAAATAAAACTACAGAGTAAAATAGAAAAAGTCAGTAAAGTTAACACGCCAAATCGTCTTGATAAGTACTAAGAGATATAAAAGAGCACTAAGAATGCTGGGTATAAAAAGTAGCAAACTGTAATGAAATGCATGGCATTTGTTTTAAAGATGAGTCCTCGTGAAAAATGTCCATTTATAGATGTATGGTCAATGAGAGTTTTGCTTTTTTTTTTATATTTACAATATGTCCAATGCATACAGTGTTAGTTCTGAAAAAGAGTCGGAGGATGTAAGTAGTGGGTGAAGACTGGATGGAAAGAGATAAGGTCAAGTGAGAGGCTTAGGTTCACAGGTCATTTCCCTAGGCAGTACATATCCACATGCCTGTAGTCGTAAAAGTTGTACTTTTTTATCATGTGATCCCACATTATGCCTTATGCAATCACATTATCTATTACACTAGTATCACTGTCTCTCATTATATCTGTATCATTTGCTTTAACGGTTCTTTGAAAATGCTCTAGAAATGGGGAAGACATCATAATGTTTCTTGGTCAGTAATGTACTAATAACATAATGTAATCCTTTGTAAGAATAAGGGTCATCTTTTAAGTCAGATTGTAGTATGCCCTCTCTTGTTCTAAATGCAAAGTAAAATGTTTGACTATGACTTGTAGTTGCATTTCTAGTTCAAACTCTAAGTAGATAAGAGCTTTATGTACTTGTTGTCACGTAAGATGTGTTCCTTGCTGTATACTTCTGGTATACAAGGAAGAAGGGGCCCAGGCATACCAGTTCAAACAATGAAAGACCATCTTTCATTGTGAATGCGTACTGCAGCATATTTGAATCAGTTTGAACTTCTAAGACATCTGCTAAGCAGAAGCTTTCAGACCTCACTGAGACCGAACAATTAATGGACTGCCCATAGAGAGCTGACAGGCAGGTATGTATCATGATAACCCATAACTCCTACTGGCACTGGTTTAACAGCAATCTGTCTGTTTTTCTAATAATATATGTAACCTGTACTTAAGGTCTTTATGCAATGTGCTTGCTGAATGAACTGAATGCTAGGCAGTGCACACAATTATTAGTAATGAAAGGACAAGGCCCAGGAACACAGGACATAAAAGGAAATGTAAATGTTACTGGTTTGCCCTTGAAATCATACAATAAATACTTTAACCACTTACTTTTTAATATTATACTTTCTACATTAGAATCTATGTTCATTATGTGCCTAAGATATAAAGTAAATAAATTAATGTCATTTTTTTTCTTTTTTTTTAGATAATATATGAACCTTTATTATATTTCCCCCTCATTTAAAAAAAAATCGTAATAGGTGGGAATGTATTACCCAAGAAGACATAGCCAGCCTGGATCTTTTTTGCCCAGCGGCACATCAACCATCATATATTGTAAACAGCCTTAAGTCATATTCAGCCTGGATTTGTATAAACTTGAGCTATTTTTGTAAACATACATGGCCATTTTAAAGATTATCAATGAATTAATTTGTATCCCTCAAAAATGGCTTTCCCTTCTAACCTTGCATGCTGCATCATTTATGTGAATCGCAGAGCAGCTGGGAAAGTTATTACAGTGTAATTATTTGGCCAAACAGATATAATTCATAACATTGATATGCATATGCACATGTGCGTACATAAAACGTAAAAGGATACATCATTTGTCTTATGCAATTGCATGAGACCAAACTCATGATTTGTAAAGCCACGGATGAGAAAGCTTTACAGACAATCATATCATTAAACATAATGACAGTCATTCAGCTATCATTATTTAATGTGAGATCTGTTGATGATATGAATAATTTCAAAACCTTTATATTTCATACTATAGTATACACTGCTATAAAATAGCTTGTTTTGAATCTGTTTTTGTAGCCTATATAATTACTATTGTTTCTTCATCTAAAAGAAAGAGAGACATGTTTTAGACAAAGAAATGCATTCACCTTTTTACTCATTTACAAAACCTAAACCTTGTCTGTATGAATGAAAGGGCATGGAAAATGTTTTGCATCTGTTTTTTAAGTTAGCCATATGTTGAAGAATTGGAGAAATTATTTTGTTGTTTTTCAATGCAAAGGAAAATACATGAAGCATACCTCTATTTTTCGTGTTTTATGTCAGTTGTCTCTCATAGTTGTATCTTGTCATTTTAATCTTTTGTTTTAGAGATATTTACAATTGCTTTATGAAAGTAAACAATTTGTTTTTGTTTTAATCATTCAGTGCTTATATTTACAAAAAACTATGAGTGCACCTATTATGGAAATGCCACTTACTTTATAGACAATTTTTGAAAAGAACATGATAGGTTAATGGTATTTGTCCTGACCACCCTCAATAAAATACACCATACCAAATGACATTTGACAACCTTTCTTAAAACTTTCTTAAACAAAACTTTATTGAACAAAGTTCTTTATTCATTAATCGCAGCATGAACATGCACCGCACCAGGGCAACATATCCCCTGTCACCCTGCCCAAAGTAAACAGCGTCATCACCACTGCTTGCTTACTCTCACTTATCAAAGCAGTGTCCCACCACTCACTTTCACCCCCCAGACTCCATAAATCCAACATCCATCACCAGAGGGAGAGCAAAAGAGGAACAAGACTACCCCTCGTCTAAGCCTAATCACCCCAACCAGCAAGATAATAATTAAACCCTTATTGACATAAAAGATAGGAGGGAAGGTGGGCAGCAAGTTCATGCCTAAATGTGACCCCCTACTCAACTGCACTCACAGAAAACCCCTCAAGCCCCTCCTCAAACCTACCTCAGTTCCTCCACAGCCCTCCTCCCTCCTAATTTAATCCCTCCTTACCAGTGGTTCTACCTGACCTTCTTCAGATCTTCCTAGCCCTAACATCCCTTCCCTCCAAGCTTTAAACCCCATTTTAACCATATCCTCCTAATCATTAAAGAGTGAAGGTGTCTCTAGACAAATTGGTTGTTCCCAAACCTCATTTTACCATTAGAACTTATTTAAATGTGAATATCTACCTGTCTATATGTCTATCTGTCTATCTATCTATCTATCTATCTATCTATCTATCTGTCTATCTTATTTTCTGTCTGCCATCTATCTGTTGTATTCTTTTAGATAAATGGAAACCATCTGTTGAGTTTCAAAAGCTTTGAGGTAGTGGCAGATGCAGTGTGAGATGAAGATGTTATACTCGTGTTAAAAAAATATATGCATTATGTGGAAATATATTTAGACCTCCTCCATAAGAATACATAACTTCAACATTATTACCTGCATTGCAAGATTTATCAATATGTTTTTCTCAAGTAAAAAACTGCCTCATACTTTCACTAGCATGGGAGGTGCATTTTTTAATTTTTATTCTCACTATATAAATCTATGAGCCATTGTACTCCATAGCCCGATATGAATGCCTCTGGCATTTTAACTACTCATCAAGGTTATGATATGAACACAATTTTTTTTTATTGTTTACATGTAATGAATGACATACTAATTCAGAATTCTTGTGATCTTCATCCTGTGATAAAGCTGCCCATGACGAGTTTCCTTCATGCATTCTGTTTGCTCGTATATTAGAATCTCTTAATTTAACAGTACATAAAGTATTATGAATGGCTTCATAAAAGGAGTGTTCTGTTGAAAATCAATCTGCATTTTCCTGTACCATTTCACTTTCACTGTAATGATTAACATACAAGATGTTTCTGAAATCACTCTATCTTCAAATTACTCTCTGCTTAAAGAACTGTTTTCTGTTATCTAGCCATTTACTAAACACAATGAAAGACCGGTTACTTTGAATGTGTCTAAAAAAAATCTAAATAAACTGAAAATTCCAAAAGAAGGATAGGCGTATGCATCATGTTGACAGCACCCTGTAAAGCAGATCTTTTTGCATTGCCTTTTTCCTAACACGATTACTGAACCAATACCCTAATGATGTAGAATGAAAATATGCACCTTCTTAATGGATCCTGCAAGCATAAAGCAATCAGGAAAGACAGAAAAAAAAGAACGCAAAACGTTTTAAAAGAATCAATGAATATATAGATTCTGCCTGTATCTTTACCTTTGGTTAAAATAGTACAACCTGCCTGTCCTCTGATGAACTTATCAAACTGAGTTTATGCCTATACAAAGAAGTTAACATTTGTTCCAATGCAAAAAATAACATAAATAGACAAATAGAGGGATACATAGATAGAAACAACAAGTACCTGATCCAACAAAAATAAGGATCCTGAACTACTGGGTTCCTGATTACACAGAAGGCAGGACATTGCTCTCTTCTGAGGAGCCCTCAAGACATAGAAAAGAAGAATTGTGCTTCTAGATTTTTCTCGTAGCTTAGAGACTTAAAGCATGTGATCCTCTTGGTTAGGAACCTCCAAGGTATTCACAGCTGTCTGATATATCTGGAGACTTGTATGCCATTATATTGTATTCTACAATGGATCTTATTAGTGCTGAATCAAGGAGACAATACCATAATAATTATTGATCTATCTATACCAAGCAGAACAATTTCTGACAACCATTGTTACATGATGATAAAAGGGGAGGGACTTATCAACCATGCTTACCAAGGGTTCTTATTTTGAAGTGAGATATTGTCAGTGCTATATACTGGTATGATAGTTTGGCTGTTAAATGAGACAATGTAGTATTTTGTAGCATCTTATTTAACCCATTTTGAATATGCCAAGCATTTTTAAGTGACACTTTCTGTTGGAGTGCTTGTTTAGCCATACATTTTGGGTTTTAAACTTTTGGTCAGTGATGTAAATGCTGAACAAAGGCAGTTTCTGTCCTTAGATGGAAAACAGCGATCACCTTCTTGTTCTCTACTGCTACCCCTAGTAGCCTTACATCACGCTTAACAAATATGGTGCTATTTGCAATCCACACACTTGCACCTATGGCTAATTTAGAGTGTTCATTCCACATACTGCATTTCTTTGGAATGTGACAGGAAATTGGAGAACCTGGAGAAAACCTGCACGACTGCAGGAAGGACATGCAGACTCTGCACAGTAGGCACCTCAGGCAAGAATTGAACTGGAGAACATCTTCCTGTGAGGTGACAATGCTAACCACTGCAACACCATGGTCATTACTTTATTAATTATGCTGGCATGGAGGACAGTGTTGAATTGACTATTAATAATTGCTATTTTTTTAGACAAATTACTAATTGTTCATTCAGACTGAACCTACTTTAACCAAAGATAACAACATTCTGTATTCTGGGATTCTAGAAACAACAAAAAGTGCATTTCTTTTTATATAAGCAAATAGATATTTACATAGGATTTTACACCTGCACTGCGTTACACATTTTTAAAGACAGAGGCTATGGTCCATTGCGAAGTTTCTCTCTTTAGTTAGTAAGATCTGCACTTATTATTGCTGAGTAAGTTTGTGATACCCCTGCACTGGCCCAGTAATCAAGAAGCCTCAGTCTTCACCATGGGCAATAATACGGGATGTACACACTGGTAGGATGACAAGTACACATACAGTAAAGTGCAATTTCCCTTAAGAGCACACAGAGATCACAGTCAGTCTGGGGCTGGTTTCTCCATCTTTTTCCATATCCCCAGTAAGACTCCCCACTCGCACAAGATCTCAGATGAGTGGCCAAGCCAAAACCTCCAGCACCCTCTCTGTCCAACCAGTGCTTCATGTCCCTGCCCAAGTAGTTGACACATCGACACTTTGAGGTTTGATTTACACACACACACACACACACACACACACACACACACACACACACACACACACACACACACACACACACACACACACACAACTAGGAAAGGCTGGCACAGGTTAACTAGCTATGCCCCCTTCTGCACAGACTATAAGGTAGATCCAGCTGCCACCAGCCACACTTATCAGCTACTTAAAGCCCTTAACAAAAGGTGTCCAATCCTACTGTGTAATGTCACTATTATCCAAATGGTAGTCTGACCAAGAGCAAGGCTATTTAGGAGTGGCCTGTGCAGTGTCACAATACAGATATGCAAGTATCATAAGAGCTTAAATATGTCTCACAAATGTCAGCCCCAAAGATAAGTTTAAATATAGTGTGTATATTTGATAATAAATAATAAAAGAACAAGACACTACTCAGTAAATCAACACAGTAACTTCAGAGTTCAAAATCACAGGAGATATTTAAAACAGCATTGCAGGACAGTCTCAAATAAATAAAGAAAACATCTAAGCTATACTTTATTATATTCATGTCTTGAATCTAAAAAGAGTTACTGTGCCTTAAAAATTTAGTTACAGCAAGGCAAGTGCAGAAGGTGGTGGGTGTGAATGACCTGAGACATACCTCCCTGGACTACATGAAAAGAGACATGGAAGAGCTCTCGGATTATGTAGCCCAGGCAGGTATGACCCTAGCCCTGAGCAGCATCCTACCATCACCCAGAATGATACCACAGTGCAAGCAAAAAATGATTGATTTCAACAACTGGCTAAGTTTCTGGTGTCATTCTAAGGGGATCCAGTATCTGTCTGCCTGGGATGACATGATTAACAGACCTTGATTCTTTGACAAAGATGACCTGCATCTGTCACCCCTAGGCTTCCGGATACTGGCCAAGGCTCTTGCCACCCTAATAGTGCCTTTTTTAGGCAGTGTTCCAAAGACCAAATTACCACCATAACAGCTACAAACAAATGCAGTCTGAGGGTCCTGCTGCTCAATGCTAAAAGTCTAAATCTCAAAATGCACTCGCTCAAAGCACTCCTTAAAATGGAGAACATTGACATTTGTGCTGTGACTGAGACCTGGTTCAAGGCAGCAGAAAGCAGCCCTGAACGACCAGGCTATAACTCATTTCACACCTTTCGGCCCTAGATCTTGGACCGAAGCTTCAAAGGTGGTGGTGTTTCCATATTCATAAAGGATGTGCACACCTCCAAACTGGTAGCCCAACATAACACAGCAGAGATACTTCAGGTGCAGCTAACATTGGGTAAGACAGCCATTCAGGTTGTAGCTTGTTATAGGTCACAAACCATGTTTCAAGGCACTCACTCCACATTCCTAAGCACCCTGGAGAATATTAGGGTCCAACCCAACACTCTTATACTGAGCGACTTCAACTACCCCTCCATTAACTGGGAAAACTACTCATGTACCAATACACTTGCCCAATGTTTCCTGGAATTCATTACTTCCAATGCCCTGAACCAGCTCTTTCTTACCCCCACAAAAGGTAGCAACATCCTTGACCTGGTCATTACTAACATGGGCGACCATTGCTCTTCACCAATAGTCAACTCCTCCCTGGCTAGATCAGACCACAAACTAATCACCTTGGAAATCCACATCCCACCCCCCCCACCCCCCGCAAAGGTAACCACCATGAAAAACTTCTCCAAAGCTAACTTTGGGCTCCTAAGAAAAGAGGTGGCTAACTTCACGGCACCCATGCAAATGGAGAATAGTTGCATGACCACCGAATCATACACCAATGAACTATACGAACATGTATACAAATGCATGGATCTCACCATACCCAATAGAACCAAGACGCTGTCCTCAAAAAAAAAAAGGAAGCCAATCTGGTGGTCCCCTACCATAAAAAAACTCTACAACAGAAGGAAGAAACTTATGCAGAATAAAGTGAAGTCCCAAGACAGGATAAACTCCCTTATCAGCCTCAACAAAAAGTTGAGATCTCTCATCAAATCCTCTAAAGCTAGCTATGAAAACAGAATTGTAGCAGATAATAAAGACAACCACAAGGCCTTCTACAGTTATGTAAAGAACCTCCACGGCAATACACAGATTTGCTCTGAGCTACTGCACAGTGGTACCTCCTATACCAAGCCAACAGATATTGCCAATATACTGGCCAACAGATTCAGTGCCAACTTTACCCCCCCAAGGACCAATCACAATACCAGTAGATTGCCAGACAACCAGTATTACTGTTGCACAGGTTAAAACAGCTCTGTCCAAGGCCAAGAATACAGCTTCTATGGGACCTGACAATATCCCTGGCTGTGTTCTACATGAACTACAGAGTGAACTGGCACCTTGCCTGTGTGCCGTGTTCAGTCACAGCCTCACCGCAGGCTTTGTACCTACTGATTGGCGCACTGCTATAGTTATCCATCTCCATAAAGGTGGAGCGACTACAGAGCTGGGGACTATCTCCCCATTAGCTTGACAAGTCTGATATGCCAAGCTATAGAACGCATCATCATGGACCTAATAAACAAGGATATAGGGAATCTCCAAACTCTGGATCCCACACAGTTTGATTTTGTTAAGGGTAGATCCTGCCTGCTCAACTTGGTCGACCTCTTTGAGTCAGTCCCCAGAGCTGTGGATGAAGGCAAGGTGGTTCATACAGCCTTCCTTGATCTGGCCAAGGCCTTTGATACCATTCCCCACTCAGGAATCATAGAAAGACCCGCTAAGCTAGGCATCAACCTCTATATCACTAGTTGAGTTGCAAACTGGCTCACAGATACAACCCACAGTGTGAAAGTAGCTGACTCCAAGTCAGACTGCAATCCAGTCACGAGTGGAGTCCTAAAGGGATTGGTCCTGGGTCCTCTCTTGTTTGGTATCTACTTCTCAGAAGTCCAGGCCAACACGTAGGGACTCTGGCTGATAAAGTTCACAGATGATTGCAAGTTGGGAGCCATTAACTCCCCAAGTGATGTTGACATTCTACAGAAAGGCCTCACTGAGACCAACGACTGGTGTCAGAACCATGGCCTTAAGCTAAGTGCCAAAAAATGTGTCATCATCCCCTTTGGGGAAAAACCCATTTCCCATGAACTACCACATTAATGATAGTCCACTGAACACAGAAGGTGTTATAAGAGATCTGAGAACACAGGTTGACAGCGACCTCTCTTTTGACCACCACACTGCCACTGTGGTCAGAAAGTCCTTCTATGTGACACATCTCATTACTAAGGGTTTTGCATCTAGGAAGAAAGAGGTCATTGTCTCCCTCTACTCTTCCCTCATTAGGCCAATCATAGAGTACAAT
Source organism: Protopterus annectens (assembly GCF_019279795.1). NCBI lineage: Eukaryota > Metazoa > Chordata > Ceratodontiformes > Protopteridae > Protopterus > Protopterus annectens. The sequence goes on from NC_056739.1 coordinate 1,876,894,493, forward strand.
GCCCCATTTGGCATGTACCTCACTAGACACCTACAGCAACTGGAGAGGCCACAGATGTTTGTCACTAAGAGGATGCTAGGCCTTAAACAATTGCGCTATATGGACAGACTCAAAAAACTCCAACTATTCTCTGCCTCATATTGCCTACTTAGAGGCAATCTCTGCTTGGCTTACAAAGCCATGTCTGATCCAACTCTGTTAGAAATTTTACATCTAAAGAAATCCCTCCGCACCACATGCTCCAGAGCCCTCAATCTCATTTCCACAATCAACAGAATGTGCTGGAGGGACAGGTTCATAACCCAGAGACTGCCTATGCTATGGAATAGATTTCCCATACATGTCAAACAGAGCACCTCACTGGCCCTCTTCAAGAGAAATCTTGATGAGTGGATGGGAAATAGAAAATTCACCCGGAGATCACTCCAGTGGCTCTACTCGACAGAGGCACTGGAAACTAAGGTCTGGTGGAACAATGCCAGGGTAATCCTATGGGCTAGCCTTGTAAAGGCTCCAAGGCCATTAGCCTAGTACAAATCTATGAACCTATTAGTGCATGTTCTTGTTAGGACAAAGACAAAATACAGAATGCACAGTCTTTCTCTGAGAGAGTTCTTAAATTAATATCATGTAGAGAATGGGGTTACTGTACATCAGTACCCTGATTGGAGAATGAGCGTGCTCCAGCAGGGTATTGATGTACAAATATTGCCCAATGAAAATATGTCCACCGCTTCACGGTAGCAAATCAAGCTGCTGTGGAGCTCAGACTGAGAAAACGGAACAGCTGCCATTATTTTACACTTGCTAAGCAGTATTTCTACTGTTTAGCGAATGTAAAATATATTAAAAAGAAAAAGGAAAAAAAAACTGTGTGTGTGTGTGTGTGTGTGTGTGTGTGTGTGTGTGTGTGTGTGTGTTTGTGTGTGTGTGTGTGTGTGTGTGTGTATGTGACTATACAAATTAACTGATTTCTAAAAAATAATAATAATAATAACTGTTCTGCATAAAAACAAATTATATGAACATTTTGTTGTGGCATTTAATTCTATTTTACTTCCTCCCACTTTTTATTTTCAGAACTTACATTCTCAGAGTTTTTCTAAGTGATACAATGGCAGAGATTTTCCTGTGTCATGTTTTTGCTGTCAGGCACAAAAGCACATACTCTGTTTAATTATGATGTCGGATGGCATGTTTATTGCGTTATGTTGCCAGACTGGTAATTAAGCACCTAGTTGTTGTGCTGGAATGCTGTTGGAGTTTTGTTCTCCTTTTTTTTCTGATCAGAATTTAAGCAGTTTTCATGATGTTTTTTGTTTTTTTTTCTGACCTTTGAGAACTGCACTGTGACTTTGATTTGTTATCACATGGGACATGAATCAAAGCGACTGAAAACCTACTTCTTAGTTTACAGATGAGTACAGTCAAAATAAATAATTTAGTGTAGCTCAGTGTGATGGCTCTAACATTGATAGTTCCACTAGAATGTTGTTAGCTGAAAGAAGTTACATTTCTTATTGATCTGTTTGTCATCTGAGACATGAAACAGAGCTTAAGTATGCTAGCTTTACTAAACAGGTGTTCCTTTTCCCTTGTCATGTACATGGTTGCCACTGTAACTTTTAGATGAAATTTGCATTAACCATTTCATCTTGTCCTGCAACAAGTCCTATTTTAGTAGTGCCAGCCTTCCTGTTGTTCTTCTTTACATAGTTAAATGAACTGTGAGCTAACCACAAAGATGGCACAATTATTTTTTGCAGTGCATTTATCAGAGGGTGATATGAGTCGAATTCAAAAATAACACTAAAGCTCTGCTATCTTAACTATGTGAGTATATCATGATCACGTCACTGAAATGTATTGATAACTATAAGTAACTATATCTACATCTTTATCTATATTTATATCAAATAAACAAATCCTGAAAATAATATTTGAAAACTAGACCCCAAATTCTGTTACTGAGGAGTAAATTTATAAAGCTATTGCATGGATACAGGTCAATGCAAATCAGTGTACTTTGGGCCTGCGTTGGTAGCAATGTACTCATGCTTTAATTTTATTTCACAGCGAGTAATGCTGAATATCTGCATTTACCAATGTCCACATGCTCAAGGTACTTTCTTGTGCCTTTTTTGTATCTACGTTCCCAAATGTGTGTCTGTGTCACTGCAACCATGGGAATGCCATACCTGAGCAGTCCACTGTGTGCACAGAGTTGGTTTTAGTGAAGTAGCCCATTCATGTGCTGCAGGCACTTTGTGCAGCATTCTATAGTACACAGCATTTTTCTTAATTCTTAAATCTTTCACTGTTGGCTCTGTGTAGTCTTCCATAACCCTCAACATAGGTTCATAGATGTTTACTCAAAGATAGGTCTGATGACTGCTGAATACAGTTGAACAATTACTTCCTTGGACCTAGATGTCATACCTTTGTTTATAAGTTGCGCAACATAAAATGATTTCCTCACTACTGTAGACATGTGATGGTCAAAGGCTATATTACTGCCTATGTGTGTCCCTAAGTCTCTGACTACTGGGTCAACCCTAAGTGGTGTGTTGTATGTATGATAGTTATCAAGGATGGATGACTTCCCAAAGGATGCTATTATGCCTTTCCTGGAATTTAGATTTAATCCATTTATCCGGCACTAGTTTGTCTGTATCATACCTTGCTGGAGAACATTTGTGCCTGTGTGGACAGCTTCCTAATTTGCAATCATCTGAAAATTTAGTAAGCCAGAAATCATTGACATTGGTCTTGACTTCAGAGAAGTAAATACCAAAAATGAGTGCTCAGAGGATTGTTCCCTGAGGTACTCCACTTGTGAATGGCCTGTTTGTAGAGGTGGAGTCCTCAATTTTAACTTCCTTGGTCATGTCTGTGCGCCAGTTGGCTATCCACCGGGTGACATAAGGGTTGTTACCTAACCTCTTGCATTTGTCAACAATGCCTGTGCGGGGTATTGTGTCTGTTGTGTCTAATCCATTGGCCAGGTTAAGGTAGGCCATGTGAACTATTTGGCCTCATCCAATCCTCATCCATTGCTTTGATGACGTTCTGAAAGAAGTCCACCAGGCTGCTCTTGATGAAACCAAACTGGATTGGGTTCAGCATCTGGAGGTTTATTATATCATTATTTATCTTTTCCATGATAATTATTTTTCCATGGCTCTGCATATAAGACATGTAAGACTTATGGATCTGTAGTTTACAGGGTCTGTAGACAAGCCAGATTTGTGCAGAGGAATGACGGTTTCTGTTATCCATTCATGAGGTACAAAGCCTGTTTGGAGGCTACAGTTAAATAGCAATTCCAGAGGGTCTGTTAGGTCATGTTTCATGTTATTTAGAAGACATCCTGTGATAATGTATGGGCCCATTTGATGCAGTGTTCTTGGCCTTAGAGTGAGCATTAAGGACTTGTTCCCAAGTGATAGCGAAGGAAGTTATATTTGATGGTATTTCCTGAGGGAAGGTTGAGAGGGGAGAGGTAAGATTGGAGCTGAATTTGTTGGCCAGTCAGTTTGCTATATTTTCTGGTTCAGTATAGCTGGCTCCATTTACAATGAGCTCAGCACACAATTGTGTACTGCCTTTTGAGGTTGTGGACATAGCTAAAATTGTCTTTAGTTGTCCTTGGCCTGGGAGGCCAGATTTACCTCAAATTTGGCTTTGGTAGACTTTATTTGTGCACTGAGTTGTTTGTTTAGTTGGATGAGAGTGCTTTTATCCTGCTGTGTGATGCATCTCCTAATTTTTGTCATGATCTTCTTCCTTGTGTTATATAGCCTATTAATGTTGTGCTTCTACCAGGTTGACTTGTTTTTTTGAGTTAGTTCTGTACTTCTTCCTGGTGGATACAACTGCCTCCATGCAGCTATTAACATGCTTCTATAGGGTTTCTGTGAACAGTTCTGCATAGGCAGCAGTGTTTTCAATGTTTATGGGAGCTTCAAAATGTACCAGGTCATCACTTAATAGCAGGAAATTCGCCTTAGAATAGTTGCTGAATATCCTAGGGTTAGCTGGGGTTTTATCTTTCTCTTCAAAGGAGACCATTTTCTGGTCTGAGCTTAACAGAGAAGACATTACACTAGGGGGTATGCAGCACTCTCTCATATTCGTAAGGACCAGATCAGTATGGTTGCACCCCTAGGTGGTGTACTGAGGATCTGGTCCAGGGAGGTTGTGTTTACAAAATCCAGGAATCTCTGTGACTGAATGTTTGGTGTCATATAGTATTCCCAGTCAGTATTGGGGTAATTAAAATTGCTCATGAATATACAATTAGGGGGGATGCTGAGTGTTTCTAGTAAGTTTAAATGCATGGTATGTGTTGCCTGGATCATATATATAAGCCTATAGCTTGCAAGGAAGTGATATTGGATTTTGCCTGTTGTAATTTGAACACGGAGTAGCTGAAGTGCCTTATCCTTTTGACCAGTCTTGAGGAATATTTATTATTTTTTTATGCAAGACCACCTTTAGTCCCTGTCTGTGTAGCAGCTGGTCAAAATGTGTGGAAGGCATTTTAACATTGCACTGTCACTGTGCTCTCCCTGGCATTAAACCATGTCTCAGTGAGCACACAGACATCAGCATTCTCCAGGGTAAAGAGAGCTTCTAGGGAGTAGAGTGTTTTTTGTTAATCTCCTAGCACTGAGCAGTAATACTTTAGATTTGTTTTTTGTTTTGCTTCTTAACTCTCATACCTTTCTAGTTTGGATTTCTTCAGCCTTCCTTAGTCCACAACATGTTTGTTAACCCTCAAACGTTTGAATTTTGGAATATTTATTTAACTCTTATTTCAATGGATGAAATTTGTTAAAACACTTGCTCTGCACCATTGCAAAATGCATGTGTATGTTGCAAAATGCATGAGTGTGTGTGTGTGTGTGTGTGTGTGTGTGTGTGTGTGTGTGTGTGTGTGTGTGTGTGTGTGTGTGTGTGTGTGTGTGTGTGTGTGTGTGCGTGCGCATGTACATATGTATATGTGTGAGGGTTGTCATACCACTCAACTTTTACCTCAGGAGTTAAGAAAAGAGCAAAAAATATTTAAGGAATAACCCCAAAACACTGATACTTTTTATATGTTCATACTGTTAACCTGGAACTTCTCAAAATAATTTTCATTTTAAAGAGGTCTGCAACAACAGTCACAGAAAATAATCTGGAACACCCCCTTCCTACAAAATGTGGCCGGTTTAGAGGACCGTGAGTCTGCTTTTAATGTTTTCTTTAACAATTCTTATTTGACCCCAAATAAGCAAAATTAACAAGGTACTAAGAATTGCTTTATCCCTTGGTTTTCATATCTTAGAATAATATTTTATTTTTTTTTCCTCAGCTTCATTTTCTACTCCAGCAATCTTATGTTCTATTCAGATATCCATTTTAGAGAGAAAGATGTAATACCTTCCTCTTCTCCACCTATTACATTTGAGAATTTGATTAAAAGGATAGTCTTTTGTACTACACTTCCTTCTACTAATCTCTCATGGAACAACTGCAGAAGATAACCATGTTTGTGTATCATTTGTTAAATTCTGTAACATCTTTTTAGGTGGAACAATTTCTTTGTAGATGACAAAACACCACAATTTTTCTATGCACAATGCTTTATAAGGTTGGCTTGACTTTTTCATGATATACTAGCAATATGTTCCTCTCCTGTCTATTCCCATTTCCACTCTTGCACTTCAATGTATTTAACTGGCACAAAATTTATGTTTCCACTACGCTGCTGAACAATGTCACATGAATCAATTGCTTTAGCCGTGCTGAAGATATGTGTATTACTGCCAGCACTACATACTCAGACAAGAAATAGACTCAAAAAGCTTTCTTTTTCAATGTGTAACTACTTTCATTCATTTTGCTGCTGGAAAAAAAAACCTTATGGCAAAAGACATTCATAAATGATAATTTCATTACTCTTAAGGTAATGTAGCATCTGAAGGTTGAGTTTTCCATGTTCAACTCTATTTAGTAATAAGATTAAAATGAAAAAAAAAAAGCCTTGTTAGGTATGACATACCTATTCTCTTACAAACAGAGCACATTTATTTTTCTTTTTGTTTGGTTTCCGAAATAACCAACTGGGAGAAATTTTATAACAGCACAGCATCTGCGTTTTTCATGAATTGTGCCTGGATGCACTACGGTTACCTTAACCTTAACTCATCCTTGTCTCAAAAATCTAAGGGAAGAATGGCCAAAGCTGTGGCATTCTAGAAGTGATATCCAGGTACACTGCTACTTAACTTTACTCTTGTGTAATTTTTGGACTCAGTGTTCCAAACTCCCTTCACTGAAGTAGGACATATTATAGCAATAACCCACGCGGGTGGTGTTGGTAATAGAATATTTACGGTGGTGGTTTTGGTGTTGGAGGCGGCCCGAGGACCAACAAAAACAAAATTACGTAAAGTACACCCACCAGGTATTATGATTTATACTGGCAGTTTTAAATAATATCATATATCTTTTTTTTTATTTACTGACCTTCCCATGAAAGTCTGTGACAGCAGCACATCATAGTGTGTCTTCTCACTAATATACTAAAGCTCAGAAATGTTGCAACTAAATATTAATTTATTTTTGCAGATAATGAATTATGTGCACTAACAAAATATACCTCTTGTCTGCCATTGTCACTTTTTTGACATCACTAGCCTAGTTCATTTACATATAACAGCATGTGAAGGCATTGCTTTTCATAACTATCATCTGCAGTACTTGTTTTTAGATATCACATTTCACCAAAGATATATTTCTTTCAAAAGACTTCTTTGTTAACATTCATTTAATATTGCCAATGGAGATTAAAGACTATAACAACTTTGACTATTTATTTCTAGCAAAACAACTTAACTCTAGACATCTTAGTTTGTGAGTGATTGGTGAAGGGCTGAGGGGGCAGAGTCTCTTCTCATTATTGTTAAATCATACCTTGTGGCATTGGTGCACATATAAAAGAAAATCTCTGTTTCAAAATCATGCATGTTGCATGTCTGTATCTATGCTATCAGTAGGATCCCTAAGACCTTAATCAGTTTACTCGTATCAGTAATGTAGGCCTGTTTAAGTACTGTTCTCACCTACAAATGGAGTTAGAGACAGATTACATATACTGGTACTGTGCTCCACAATAAAACTTTTCTATTTCTGATGGGTCATAAAGATATGTTTTAGTGTCTAAAACAGTACAACTTTTAAAAATATGTCATACATCCATTTTCTACCTAACAGTTCTACTCATATGTTTAATGTGTCAGATTTAGCACTGAATTATGGGTACACAGTTATTATAATTGTTAAGCAATCTGTATCAATCTAAACATACTTTCTTCATTGTTCAGGTTTAGTGAATGACAAAAAAAACTGAAATCTGACTTTAAACAAAACTGAGAATTTGCAGATAATATTCTATAAAACATGTTGAATGACAAGATCAAGCAAGACTACCTGCTTACAAGATAAAATCACTGTACCTGATAAACTACCACATGACTAACATCAGTCCACACACATGCACCGACACACACAAGCACACATATGCACGCATACACAAATATGCATATCAGTTATTATCACACTTCAGATGCATTTCACCTACAAATTAATCAGGTTAGTTACCCTTCACATATGTAACTGCGGCCTGTGAAGGCAACAGTCCTATTAAATGCATATTTACTAAATGTCCTGGTTTCTTTATTACACTAAATGACAATGTGTCATAAATAATTTGTTTATAGACATGCCCTTATTTTGAGTTACATCTGACTTGGTGGGAGGGGACATGCCCTTATTTTGAGTTACATCTGACTTGGTGGGAGGGAGCACATAAATGCCAGCAGATGATGTTTCTGACCTTTATTCACGTATGCCCTGTAGTTATGATAATATGTGCAAACTTGTGCGTGTTTTGAAATGGATAAAATGACTATCACAAAATGAGCAACTGAATAGATGAATCAGGTAAAGGATTCAGTGATTGACTGTTGTTGGGGTACGGGCAGATCGTTTATGAACTTAGTATGGAATTGCAGGATTAGTCACATTTAGCAACTTTTTATTATCCTTCTTAATGTTGATATTAAAGTTAGATAATAAGCAACTGCTGTACTGAATCATGACACTTCTTGAAATTTAACACCGGCAGAGTTCAGAGTTGTACAGCTGGCTCTGAGTGTAGCTCTGTTTATGCACTTACATGATGCAAAAATTCATAAATCTAAATAATAAGTTACATGATGCACTTTGAACCATGTTTTAGATTCTGAAGTTATATTACTATATCACAGCTAACAGAAAGGAACACTGAGCACTTTTACTAATAGAATACAATGGATTATAATGCCATCTATGACATCACTGCATACGGTTAACATTGATTGTCTGCTTTGTATTGATGAGTGTTTGGCCTTGTATAGATAGAGTTCCGAATAAGAAATATGAAATAATTATTTTCTTATCTAAATTTCTGACTGCTCATTGCAAAACTGTGACATTGTTTTTTTTTTTTTTTAATTTTAGCAAGCAGTACAAATAAAGACTTCTTAACTTTCTAAAATCCCTTTAAGCAAAACTTCTTTTACTCCATCACCATGCTTAATGAATGTGTGGGGTTCCTCATATTGAGCCTTTGCCCCTAAATATTATTGGTTTTGTTTTAGTTGCAAACTGGTGACTGTGATATTGTTTGTTTAATTGTAGCAAGTGTGATGTTATGAGGCATTGCCAGCCATGCCAGGAGAAGTAGGGCGGTGGATGTGTAACATATGCCAACATAGCTAACTTGAATTTTGTAAAAAAATATATGTCATTTGTGTATCAAACTGATTTGAATAGATGCTTGTGTTGAAAAATGTATTTGTAAAGCTGCTTGTGTTAAAAATTATACAAACAGTAGGTGCTGACTGTATTGTAACTGAGGAAATGTATTTAAGTTAACAGAGATTACTGGAAGAGAAGAGATCCAGCTAACTTTGAAAAATAGGAAGAAATTAAATTACTTAATTTAGGCCATAACATTTGTATCTTACACTTCTGATTGCAGCCAGAGATGAAATGTCTGTGCCAGAGGGTTTGTTAGCTCCTCTAGGAAGAGTGGAAGTGTTTTATGGTTTTGTAGCTTCCAGATGCTATAAGGCATCTCAGAAAAGCTCTGCATGTATGGTAACTCATATGTGCTAAATTCTGGTTCAGTTTCTATCAATGGGTGTAGCATGGGAACAAGACGTCAGATGACCAGATGTATGTGATATCATTCTGTAATGTAGAACAAAAATGATGTTTAATACCAGATTAAAGAGAAGTCTCAGATCACTTTGTTTTTGCAACCTGACATAGAAGGATCCCTCACTTACTTCATCTTGTCTTGCTCTAGTAAGTGATTAGGGAATAGTAATTCTTCAGGTCAGTCAGGAAAATATAGTGAGAGTAGCTATGTACTGTTTTTCTGTATCTGTTATGAATCTGTTCATCTGTGCTATTTTAATATTTCCTGTTACTGAAACTCTGGTGTTCACTATAAATAGATATTTAGTATTTTCATGGCCTTTTATTATGTATTATTAAATATATGTAAACCTGCATTGTGGCTGGTTCTTTAGAGAATATTTTAACCTTCGAGAGTGTTCATATGTATTTTGTAATACTGTGGCCACTCCTGAAAGCCTTATTGCATTTGTCAAAACACTACCACTTGTATTAATATTAATTTCACTCAATATAATTCGGTAAATTAATTTCATTTAGTATAATTGGGTACCCTTGTATGAGCCTTAGAGTAGCTGGCTTTGGAGTGTCTGGTGGCAGTAACTACCCTATAGTCTGGGCAGAGGGACATAGCTATTAAATATGTTCCACCCTTTCCCAGATGTGTGTGTGTATGTGTGTGTGTGTGTGTGTGTGTGTGTGTGTGTGTGTGTGTTAACTGCTTGGAGCAGGGACAAGAAGCACTGGTATCACAGAGAGGTCACTGGAAGACTTGGCTTACACACTCAGCTGAGGACTCAACTCTATAGCTGTGCCAGTGGGAAGTCTTACTGGGGACCTGGAGGGAAAGAGAGACAGAGAGAGAAATTCAGATCATGGACTGAGTGTGTCCCCTGTTTGCTTTTAACCAAAATTGTGCTTGATGCAGTGAACTGCATTGGAAATACTGTCTGTATCTATTTTTAATCCAAGTGAACATCTCTCTCCAGTGTCAGTGGTAAAGATTCAGGCTCCTTGATTACTGGCCCAGAGAGGAGACGTCACCAGCAAGCAATATAATTAATTATACCATGATCCCCCCAAAACGTGCATGCTGATTTGCCAAGTTATACTAATGGAAAAGGTCCGACTTTTCATTAAGTACCTTCGATTTTAGCTACTGTCTGCGTTCCATTAGTAACTCGATTTTTCAAGCTACTGTCGCGCTATAAATGGGTTTAACATTTAAACCCATTTTAACTTAGAACAACAAAAAAAAAAACAAAGAGAAAGCAAAGATCTCCGTTTGCTTAATTCATTTAATAAATTTATTTTAAATACTTTAACATTAGACGAGACATTGTAAAAATAATGTCGTCTTGTCCTTTTAAACTCCCTATAAACTATCTTGCTATGTTAAAAAAAAAGCAACAGAGATCTTGGCAGTAAACATGCCATTATTTGGACCAAACCATATAACTTTCTGGGTAAATTAATTACACACCGTGAGAGAGGTGCTATAATATTCTAGAATCCCTTTAAGCAAAGATCTTTTATTCCATCACCACTCTTAATGAATGAGTGGGGTTTCTCATATTGAGCCTTTGCCCCTAAATATTATTGGTTTTGTTTTGGATTCTTGAGGTAAGAGGTTGACAGTTATAAATGCTGTTTTCTATGGAAATATTAGTTAGATGTCATCTTACTGTAGGGGCAACAAAACTGATTAGTTACTTCCTACATGATAGCAACCATTATCTTTGGTGGAGGTGGAATGGAATAATCTTTCATTCCTTCCAGCTGGATACTGGATATTGATGTTTGTCGATTATCTATTCTAGGTCATATTTTATAGTCATTTAAAATTATAGGAATAATCAATGTTCACAATCAAAACCAGTCAGAAATGGTGATGACTCCCAAATCCAGTTAACATTATCTGATGAAGCACACATTTTTCAAAACTATTTTTCATAGCTTAAAGTTAAGGCTAAATGTTATAGGAATGCATTTCCTTGTCAATAAACCAATATATTTGTTAACCACATCAATCGATCAACTTATTGCTGGTATCCTCCTGAACAGTGGACAAACTTAATCTCTTCTGAGAAAAATGGTCCTACTGTTACCTTCCAAAAGTGTCATCTGTTTGACAAGTCTGGGTGCATCCCTATAAAGGAGTTGGGATTTAACACTAAAGTGGTCGATGTTGTGACTAGAAATAACCAAAAACTTGGTAGAATCCACAGAGCCACTGCAAGAGAATGAATGCTCAGTTTACACTGGTTACCTTGACTCAGTAGTATAGCTAGAGTGGGGCAAAGGGGGCAACTGTCCTGAGTGCAAAGTGCTAGGGGAAGCACTCTGACCATCCTGCTTGATCTTTAATGCATACTGACTTTTAGAAGCTGCAATTGTATTTTCAGTCAAACATGCTCACTGTAGTACTCCATGTGTAGTCTAAATTATAACAACTTCTTGCAACATCTGTTTGCTGCAATGGAAATGTAAAAACAGATTAAAACCAGAGCACTGTAGAACTCCATTTGTGGCCTAAACTGTAGCAACTAGCTGCAACATTTGTAGCAAGCAGTTTGCTACATTAACTAAAAAAATATGCACTTTATGACTTTTAGTGTCTCACTTCTTTGAGGAAACAATAGAATAAGTTCCCCAATTAGCTATAGTTAATCTGCAGTTATCGCCTCCCTTAAAGGAAACTCTTTAAATCTACTGACCCTGTTGTACACCCTAAGCCATATCCAGTATAACTTATTTTAACTAAAAACCAACAGCTATTCTTGGGATCTTTCTTATATATGATCTCAGCTTTTCAGGAGCTTCATATTCATGATGTCAAGCTTTTCAATAACTCATCTGTCACTCACTAGAAATTATCTGTTCATTTGATCAACACCTTACATATTCAAAACTAGCATTATAGTTTAAGTATGACAATTTTTTTTCATGGCATGAGTGATCAAACTTTTATGCATAGTGTGCACTGCCTAGAGTTTGACATATTCTTAAATAAGTAATGATGCTTTTTAGCGAGCAAACTAAATATTTTCTGAATACTCTGAAAAGATGTAGTAAACATCAGATGTATTCTTATGTTAATATAGGATCCAGACTGTTCATATTCCTTTATTTATTTATTTATTTATTTTATTTATTTTACATTTGTTGACCGGGATAGTCCAACTGGATGCATGTCTATTTTCAATGGAGGCCCGGGGAGATAAGCTAATAATAAGATACATAAGATAATTAATAAAAAAATGTATTTATTTATTTTTGCTGGATATTATCAAGGGTTAATGTATTACATATTTTCTTAATATTTTTATCTGTCCATTTGTACTGCTTTACTGTGTTACCTGTTAAACAAATAATTTATATTTCTGTTTAAAGATGGAACTTTTATCCCCAGTGCTCCACAGAAAATGGGTCTTCCCATTTAGAAAAACTAAATTACGCACATGTGTACTTAAATAATGAACCGGCACTCTGGTGTGATAAAATACATACTTGTATTCCTTTGTGCAGTTGAAAAGAATGAGATGAGATAAACCAGTTTCACTTATGCAAGCTTTGTCAGTATCTAAACAAGTGAAACAATCACTTCCTTTTATATCCATCCATCCATTCACAACCCTTCTTTCCCCTTTTTGCATATGGGGTCAAGGTGTCACTTCACCAGTGACAATCATCTAGAGCCGAGATCTACACCACAGGGTATGACACCAGATATCATATGATACATAGACTTTGACAGCATGTAAACCATTTTTTGAAAGCACACTAGCAGTATGACATGAAAATATTATTACCCAACAGTCTACCATCCCAATACTAACCAAGCCCAAAGCTGCTTAGCTATCATATCAAGTGAGATCAGGCTCGTTCAGCATAATAGGACTATATAGTTCTCTGTACACAATAAAGGTATTCATAGGCATCAGTATCTAAACCAAATGAAACCATGATTTCCTTTTATATGATACCCTAACTACTAGGATAAGGAAAAACAATAGCATCCAAACCAATTTTAAAATGCACCAAAGAAGTATGACCAATAAAAGAAATGTTATCAGGCAGACTTCTTTTCAAATGCTAACCAAGCCTAATGCTGCTTAGCTTCCAAGATTAGGCAAGTTAAGGCTCATTCATGATAACATGGCCATATATTTTTTCTTCTTTATATGAATTATAGGTGTTCCTTCAAACTAACTGGATGAAGTGGACCAGCGTAATTATCCAAAACCTGTCTTTAGAATCTAAAAAAAAGATTTTACAGCATCCCAACTTGCACCATCATTTTTTATTTGATCTATTCCTTGAGAACAAACTTAGATGTAAGGTGAACCTTCTTATCCTTATAGAATGCATTCCTGTCTACCAAACAATTGGTGTTACTTAAATGGGCGCTCACATATTATTTAAACATTTTGTCGGCTTACCAGACATAGAAAAACACTGCATGCACATTGCACAAGATAAACAATAGATTTACTTTAACATGTTACACATTTTCTGATATGCAATATCTTATTTTAACTGTGTGAGGGAAAAATTGACACTTCAAAATGTATTTCCATAAAGAACAATGTCCACATGGACTATATCCAGTTTATTGCACCACAGGTCTGTTCATTTTTTTACCACAGTTATTACCAGTTAGATACTACCCAACATCAAAGTATCTTTTGTAATTAAATTTACAGCAATCAGGCAAACATTTGCTCAAAACTGGGTTGCTAAAAAGCATTGACCAAAATTTAATAATGCTATGTTTAATATGAAAATTGTTCATTCTGTAAGTGGTAATACGTCTAATAATATCACAGTCAGGAAACTGAATGGAAACTGAAACATTTTACTTCACTGTTTCATCAACAAACCACTGACCTGTACCCTAATAAAACAACTGAATTTTCTGTTTCACCTAAAAAAATAACCACAAATATCTTCTAATAAATCTATACAAAACAAAAACTAAAGTATGACATTTTCTAAATGCATTGAACATCTTCACTGTAAATATTATTATTAATTAATGGATCACATACAGATTTAAAGGCTTTCTCATTAAATGCCCCAGAGTAAATGAGGTTTGGGAACAGACAAAGTTGTCACGGGACAGCTTGAGTGTGGGAGGGGTATGGGAAAAATCTGGGAAATAGGTAGGTAAGGAGGATGGGTTAAGTTTGTGGGTAGGGAGTGGTTAGAAAAGGGTTAAGTAATTAAGAAGATGAGGGAGGAAGTGAGGTAGGTTTAATGGGTGGGTACTATGGGATTTTGAGGAGGGAGTTAGTGTTGGGAGGCACATTTGGTGTGATCTTGTTGCTGTAGCAGGTTCACGTTCCAGATGACCTAAGGTGTGAGTAAGGTAGGCCTTGGGTGGTTGCAAGACAGCAGGTGAGTACAGTCTCATTGGGTAAGGGGGGGGTTGGGTATCTGGATGGGAAAAGATTTCCTGTTTTTTTTTTTTCTTTCTGTCTGTCTCTATCATGGGGGAAACCTTGGGGATAGTATGTAAAGGGGGGTGAGGAGCAGGGTATGGGGCACTGGAGTTTGTTCAGAAAAAAAAGGGGAGGGAATGAGAGCAGAGAGAAAAGGGTCGAAGTATTCCTGGCATTTAGGTAAGTGAGATGGGAGGGTGAGTAGGGCAAGTGGTCAAGTTTATGCCATTTATATATTATTTGTGTCGGTGGTATAGAGGTTGAAGCACTTACTGTTGGTCGGAGGTTGAAGGTTGGCGGTGAGGGGTTGCAGTGGTCGTTTCTCCCCTGAGTTTTCATTGATGGTCATGGTGGTGTGGTTTTTCAGTTGATAGTTCTTTTCCGTAGGTAGGGTTTATGTTGGCGGTAGTTTTAAGGTTGATAATCCATTGCTGGGGTAGTGGTGTTCTTGTTTAATTGATTGTGGTGGTTCAGCGCGGTCTTTCAGCTCATTACCTGCTTGCTGCACATGTGCAGCAATGGGGGTTCATTAAAAAAAAAAAGCAGTGTATAAAGAAAAAAAAAAGAGAGTAATAATAGATGCCTGGGTAGCGGAGTAATACAGAACAGGGTTTTACATTACATTCTACTAGTGGTAGCCAGGATAGTGGAACTGCAGGAATGCATCTTCCTCATGGAGCCAGGCCTTGCACATGCGCAGTTTTCGCCGTGGAGATGCAGTTTAAAAGTAAAAAAAAAGGGGGGGGTGGGATGAATATGTCAGAGGTTTGACTGACTGGGAGCATGGTGAAGGAGTAATGCGTACTGCTGGGCCTCTCTGCTGCTGTCAGTGTGGGAGGGTGGCTACCATGTGCTATCATACTTTAACTTCCCCTGACTTTCAGGGATGTCCCTGATGTTTTACCTGGTCCTTTTCCTGCCCCCTAATAACTGCAGTTGTTGGGTGGGCCCCATCAAAAAATAAAAGACAGAAAAAAAAATAATAATAATATGTATATAATAAAATCATTTACTATAAGGACAAGGGAGTGGTTGGGTGAGTTATTGTGGGATTGTAGGGGTCATCTGTAATAAGTTGGTCAGGAGGCATGCTAGTTAGGGTAGTGATTTAGTGAGAGGTGAATAGGCAGTTAGGAGGTGATGCGTTAGTGGCTTATGGCTCTAACCAGGATTGTCATGGCCTTGGGTTCGAGGCTTGGCAGGGTGATTATTTCTAGGTTTAGGAGAAAGCTGCTTTAAGCTATGTATATAAAAAAATAAATAAAAAAGGGACATATGTTTTGTTGAACTGTTGCTCTAAGGTAAGGTCTACAGGTAGCTTGTCTGAGGACAGTATATAGGGTTTATGGGGTTTTGTCACATGACAGATATGATTAGTTAGGCAGAGTTGGCTTGGAATGTAGTTCATTTTTCTTTGTGTATCTGTGTGTGTGTGCGTGCGTGCTTGTGTGTGTGTGCACGTGTGTGTGTGTGTTACCTGCACTGACAGTTTTCTTTCTTTTCTGTATGACGAGTGGTGATCTTTTTTGTGTATGTGTGTGTGTGCGTGTGTGCGTGTGTGTGTGTGTGTGTGTGTGTGTGTGTGTGTGTGTGTGTGTGTGTGTGTGTGTGTGTGTGTGTGTGTGTTACCTGCACTGACAGTTTTCTTTCTTTTCTTTATGACAAGTGGTGATCATGACAGAAGTGCTGAGACAAAAGTGGGCCAGTATTGTGGCACAAATGGAAGACCTGTTTAGAGAGATCCCTAATGATGTTCTGACAGCCAATATGCAGGGTCCGAATACTCGAAGGAAGTGGCAGATAGGGAATACAACTCAGACATCGAGAACTAAGAGAGTTCACCAGATGGCAACCGAAGAGAGGACAACGGAGGTGGAGCTGCCAGTGGCAGCCCCTTCAGCTTTGACAGGTAGTAACTAGTCAGGCTTGGTGGGGGTAGAGGCTGGAGGTGCAGTTTCGGGGAAAGGTTTAGGGCTGAGTGGGGTTTACAAAGCACTTTGTTGGGTAGAGGTTTGGAGGCTCTAACTGATTGTTATTTGGGTCTTGATAATACCCTTTCATTGTTAGAGGAGGATTTTGGGCCAGTGGTAGCCAAGGTAGGGTCAGAGTTTGGGTCACAGCTGGGGGATTGGTTGGTGACGCAGACATTAAAGCAGGAGGGAGCACCAATTTTATTGACCCCAAATATATTGCTGGTTGTGAAGGAGAAGATTTGGAAAGGGGAGTTTATTGATATTTTTGAGTTGCTCGATGTGGATGGGATGCAGCGTTTGATGGAAGGAGAGTCGGCTAATGAGAAGGACCTGCTTGCAGCATTGGCAGCTATAGGTCACAAGCAGGTGGGTAGGTTTCGGCCGAGGACATGGGATAACTGGGTTATGGGATTTATATACTACATGACAGTGTGTTTGTAGAGGGATATTTCACTGTCCCTTCTGCTTTTGGCCTATTTTTAACTATATGAGAGGCACAGAGATTACAGCCTGGTAACACTTGGTTTTGGTACGATCAGAAGTTTTGTAAACAAAAGGCGGTTGACAAATCCATGCATTTGGAAGTCAGACACCCAGATTGTTGGCTTTCTACCATGATGGACTCTTTTGGATTGGGTAACAGGGGGCTCAGCCAGTAGAAGGGAGTGCAGGGGTATGTTGGGCCTTTAACGCAGGGAGGTATTCATGGGTAGACTGCAGATTTTCCCATGCTTGCTCTAACTATCTGGGGGCCCATGCAACTACACAAAGTAGGGAGGAAGTGAGGTAGGTTTAATGGGTGGGTCTTAAGAGCTTTTGAAGAGGGAGTTATTGTTGGGAGGCACATTTGGTGTGATCTTGTTGCCCTCCCTGTCCGTCCTGCTTGGGTGATGCTTTAGTGGAGGGGGCAGGCTTGCCCCTCTTCTGTTCCCCCTCAGAAGGATAGTTGGAATTTGAGGTGGTGAAATTTTGATGGTGGAAGACTTTGAGTGGATGGATTGGATTGGTGATATGCTAAGGTGAACAGGGATGCTGCCTTGTTATTACAATGATAAGTGAGCAAGCGGGGTACGCTGCTTATCCAAGGGTGAGCGGGCACGCTGTCCTTATGTTTATTTGTGTTATTCTGTTGCAATGAGTTGAATTTGAATGCCTCAATAAAGTTTACATGTTTACTATTTTATTATTCATTACAATAAAGGTCATCAAAAGTCTATGTGGGTGTTTGAGGGGTTTTTAATTGGACCGTGACAAATAAAATGCTGTTAATATTGTGTGCACTCTTTTCAGCTAATCATTCATAGTACAAAGCACTGCACGTCATTTTTGAATCTCTTTGCATGTCTGTGTCCACACACACACACACACACACACACACACACACACACACACACACACACAAACTCCCACCCTTTTCTTGTGTTTAGTTACTAGGTAGTTGTTAGATGAGGTATCATTTTCAATGGCATTTTTAGAGGTATCCACTTCTTAGAAAGGATCCCATCTTTATCTTTTGTCTTGGGTTGTTGGCTTAATTCAGAGTGAGCAGTGGCAATGCTGATTTTGAATGAAATACAGTGAGCAGTATGACAAATGTTTCTAGCAGTTGATAAATCTTTTAAGACAAGCAGTCAAAAATGCTGCCTGACATAACTTGCATATTTCTTTAACTAGTTTTATGTTTCAGTGTTTCAAATTTTATGTTTTGCTGCTTGTGGTTATGATTTTCTGTATATCGTTAAAGGTCGGTTGCATTGCTTTTATTGGTGGTGTTATTTGTATTTGGGGTATGTTTACATAGACAAATGTTTACTAAGTGAATTAACCATAGAAAAATAATTTATAGAATGATTAAAGTGAAACTGGACTTCAAATTTACCTAGTAATTGCTTCATGCTGTTTTACTATCATTTTAGTTTTGAGATCAACAACATCTCTATTATATTTCCAAGAAACTGTATTAGGCTGTTTGTGAACATAGCAGTCATACAAAGTCTTTAACAGTGTCACAAATCAGGGTTGCAGTTCTTAATTTTTCAGCAACTAACCAGTGATGTTGTAACACACAAACATAACTTGAAAGGGTTCCTTTTAGTATATGAAAAACTAATTAGATTCATTTTAGGGCAATTGCTTTTGTCTAGCGAAGAATGATGCTGGAACCCAGCAGTAAAGCTGAAAGGATACCTCAACCCATATGTCACCTTTTCTTTTTAATGGTTTTCATTTCCTTTAAATGAATGCAAAGAGTGACACA
The DNA here is from genome assembly GCF_019279795.1 of Protopterus annectens. NCBI lineage: Eukaryota > Metazoa > Chordata > Ceratodontiformes > Protopteridae > Protopterus > Protopterus annectens. Next base: position 1,876,913,401 of record NC_056739.1, read on the forward strand.
GATAAAAAAAGTATAACTTAAGTAGTATCTTTACAGATTGATTTTAAGTGAACTTTTTTTACATTGAGATTTTCCTCGTGTGACTTCGTCTTTCTGTGAAATCTATTTTCATTTCCTTTTGATATTTGGTACATTACCAGTAACAAAAGGGGTATGCACACTGTCTAGTCAAGGGTGTTTTTGTTCATAAAGTCAAGGAATCTTTGTGCCTGAAAGTTTGAGGCAGTGTAGGTTTCCCAGTCTATAGAGGCGTAGTTACAGTCCCCTCTGCATAGGGTATTGGAAGGGGTCTATATTACAACTTCGAAGTTTCAGAACTTCGAATTTTCTAATATCGACACCTAATAAGCAAAAGCTTAAAATAGCGAAGTTTTAGATAACTGAATTCTTTCCTAGGGAAAGTATTTGGTTGTCCGTTCCTGTCACTTCGCTATTTTCAGCTCTCCAGTGGAAAGTTACAGTCGGGTTCAGGTAAGTGTGTGATTGTGTGGACGTGAGGGTTAGGGTGGGATAGGTGAGTTAGGGTTAGGGCACGGGTCAGATAAGTGTGCGAATGTGTGGACGTGAGGGTTAGGGTGGGATAGGTAAGTTAGGGTTAGGGCACGGGTGAGGTGTGTGTGCGATAGTGACGGACCTTAGGGTTAGGGTTAGGGTTAAGGTAAGTGGGTAGATAGTGGTGTATGTACAATTTAGTGTAGGTTTAGATGTAAGATTTTAGGTGTATGTGTGTGGATTGCTGTTTGTTCGGTGTGTTTGTGTTGTGTGTATGTGTTTTGGAACAGCAAATTTTTTCCCTAGGAAAAAATTTGATGTTCTAAATTTTCGGTCTTATCGGTTTTCGGTTACTAGGTGTCGATATTAGAATGTTCAAAGTTCTGAAACTTCGATGTTCTAATATAGACCCATTGAAAGGTGAGTGTCACCAGTCGGTCTAAGTATGAGCTATGGATTTCCTTGGACATAGTGAGTGATCTGTAGCTTGCTAGGTTATGGGGTGGGACTTTGTCTATGGTGACTTTCACGTGGATAAACTCCAGGCCATCATTCTGTTTGACCAGCCTGGAGGTATATGTGTTATATGTGAAGACTACTCCATCTTTAATCCCTGTCTGTGTAGCTGAAGCTCTAAATGTATGGAAGGCACTGAAACTTTGCACTGCTGGAATACTTTCTGCAGCTTTAAGCCATGTCTTAGTAATACCACAGATGTATGTATTGTTGGAGGTAATGAAACATTAAAAAGTATGGAATTGCTTGCTTAAGCTCTTTTTATTGAGCAGTAACACCTTAATATCCCTTTGGGTTTTATTTACTAAGTCTGTAGGTTTAGCGATTTGAAATTGCCTAGGGGTGACTTTATGTAGGAGGATAAGGTTTTAGCCAATATTTGGAAGCCTTGAGGGGACTGGTGCAGACCATCCTTGGCAAAGCAGCATGATTTGTTAACCATGGCTTCCCATGCTGACAAATATTGTAAATGCCCAAAATAACAACAGAAACTAAGCCAATTTCTGAAGTCAGTCATCTTTTGTTTGTATCGTTTCAGCATCCTTGGTGAAGGTAGAATGCTGCTCAATGCAAGGTATATACCAGCTTGAGATACATAGTCTGAGAGATTAATGTTTCTCTTCATATAGTCCATAGAGGTACATCTTACATAACTTGCACCCACATGGACATTTTTGTGTAGTGAACTGAGTGCGTGTGTGTGTGTGCGTGTGTGTGTGTGTGTGTGTGTGTGTGTGTGTGTGTGTGTGTGTGTGTGTGTGTGTGTGTGTGTGTGTGTGTGTGTGTGTGTGTGTGTGTGTCCGTGTGTGTGATTTGGTGGATCCTGGCTCCAGATAAGAAACTAACCGTTATCTTCTCCTTCTTCAGTCTGCTGAGTAAGACATCTGTGTGTCATATGACAGATTCTCCTATGACTAGAGTCCTAGTCAGTGTGTATGTTTGCCTTATGGGCTTGCCTTTGGGCTTCCACTTGGAGTAGATGTTATGTGCAGTACGTTGTGTTGTGTTGATTTTGGTGAATGCATTTGAGTTTGCTGAGGATAGGCTTTGCAGTTTGGAAGTTTAGGAGGTCTTTGAGGTTTGAGAAGTTTGCTTTTGATAACTTCAGTATAAGTCAGTCTGTATGTGTGGTGGTCACTGTTTGTGATGGATGTAGTGTGTGTGTTCTTAACCTTGTTTTTTATGCAAGATTTTTGCATACAATTAAATTATTTATGTACATCTCTCACATACTGGGTCTATTTCTTATGGATTAAGTGACTGTCTGTGAACATAAGGTAATTTTTACATTGTGTTAAGATGTCCATATCTGCCATGGAGGCTACTGAGATATTGTTGTCAGCACTTGTACTTGGGTGAGGTGCTTTGTTTGGGAGTGAGTGCTGACAGAGTTTTTTTAAGTTAGATCTCTGGGGGGTGTAGCATTAGACAACGCTAGACAGTCCTGAGTTTTAATAGCAAGGCTGGTCAATGTGCAAACTAGTTACTCTAAGCATGTCTATGCATTAAGGTGTTGTTCTGCACTCTGCAATTTACAAGTTACAGTTCTTAGGGTAGTTTTATAGGTATCCTTTGCTATCTACGCATTTGTACAAGGCACTGCTAACTGATGTCAAATGGTGTACAAACAAAGAATAAACAGAAAACTAACCACTAACCCCTCTGGCCAATAAAATGACTATAATTTCAGCCTTTTGTGTGTTTTCCAACAAAGACAGACCAATCAAACACCTCCAGCAGCAAGATGAACAATCCCAGTCCTTCTAATGTAAAAACACAGCAAAAAGAATCCCACGGAGTTGGTATATTTAAGTAGTGGGGGTGCAGTGGGCTTGCCCCCTGCATAATTCTTTAAATAGTTATGGGAGGGTGGCCTAATGGTTTAGGTGTTTGCCTTACAAACCCAAGGTGCAGAGTTTGAGTCTCACAAGGGATAATTGGTTAGGCTTAAAATGGCTCGCAAGGGCAGTTAGCTTAGTACTAACCTATGAACAAGTACAATGTTACTGCAAACAACTTAAACAACAACCTATGTATCCCTTACAGAGGCCTGTTCAAGGCACACAGTTGCAACTAGGAAAAGCACTTTTTTGTAAAATATTAATTTAAATGCACAGATAAAGCTAGAAAACAGCACTGATCTATTAAATAATATTAAATAAGTGCAATTTATCAAGTAAAAATACTTAGCTTTTCCTGCATGGCATTGGATATACATCAGGCCAGGATGTCAAGCTTTGCTGAGCTCTGTGGAAATGACGGCAGAACCACACAAATGTGTCAAATTTGTACTGCTGCAGGGTGCGCAGACAGAGAAATAACAGAAAGCAAACTATTGAGACCTTTGTGCATTAAAATGACAACACTTTGAGCACTTTAGTGTGTTTCCCAACTCAGATAGACAAGGCAAACACCTCCTGCCACAAGACAAATAATCCCAGTCCTCCCTAATGTAAAAGTATGGCAGTAGGAATCCCAGAGGTGCAATGCTGTAGCAAACAAACAAACTCTGGCTGGAAAGATGTTCTGCAAGGCAATTTCAAGTCAAACAGTATAAGAATAAAACACTTTTTGTAACTACTAATATCCCTTGGAATTTTGGATGACCCATAGAAGTGCTCCATTGCTTGCTTTTAGGGGTTCCCTTCAGAATGTCAAAATACTGAAACCTCAAATTTCATATGGTCGAGACCATATGATCAAAGTTTCAGTATTTCAAAATTCTGAATGGAGATCTGCATACAGCGCGGAATGGGAGATTTTCCTTTTCCTCGCTGTAGTGCAATCTTGGAGTTGGTATATTTAAGTAGTGGGGGTGTGGGGGGTGCAGTGGGCTTGCCCCCCTGCATAATTCTTTAAATAGTTGGGGGTTTTTTTGGGGGGGGTTGTTTCAGAATTTTGATATTCCAAAACATCGATCATATGGTCTCAATCATATGACATTCGATGTTTCAGAATTTCGAGATTCCGAAGTGAATCCGCTTTTAGATATAACTACTATAGTTCATAGGATTTTTTTTTTCTACTCACTTCCAATATCAATCATTTGTAATGCACAGTGTTTCATTTCACTCTGTTATCGTATATTCTTGTTTGCAGCCCTTCATTTGATGTGACCTTCAGAGGGAAAAAGTCTTACGGATATCTGAACTATAGTCTGTGCACAAGTTTTAGAGCAAACAGGTAGGTATACATCATACTTTGGCTATGCCAAGTGGGTTTACCTTACTCAGTGCTCATCTACCTCAAATGCATTGCTGTTAGGAACATGCATTGCAGGAAGGTACATGCGTGCTCCTATATCACTTACCCACAAAATGTATCTCATCTTGTCATGAATATTTGCATGAAGCATACATTTTCTTATCACTCTTAAAGCTCTGCTTTGGCCAGTGAGGTGACAATGGGCTTTACTTTCTGGGAGTTTTAACCGCTAACAATCATTATGTTGAAATTTTATCCCTTGAATGACCTAGCTTATTATAATTGCAAAAGGTATGCATGACTCAGATATAAGAATGATTTTTCTGGTTTTCCTTGTGCCCTAAATTATGATCTGTCAGACATATTCAGTCACATCAGTTGATCCAAAATATGTAAGTGGGTATGTGAGATGCATACTCCTCACCTTAATGAGGATTTTTCTGTTAAAACTATTCATCCGGAACCATCTTGATCAGTCAGAATCAACCATGTAGACAACTGAGAACTTAATAACTAATAACATATACCATATACCATATTAGTCATAACATATACCATATCCCATATTATAATTATACATATCTACAACAAAAATTAAAACTGTATTCTCAATGAATATATTTAAGAATTTGGAGACATGCAGCTGTACAATTCGTAAAGCTGTCTCTCTGTCTGTCGGTCTAAGTATATGTATAAATATATATATATATATATATATATATATGTATATGTATAAATATATATATATATATATATGTATATGTATAAATATATATATATATATATATATGTATATGTATAAATATATATATATATATATATATATATATATATATATATATATATATATATATATATATATATTGGCATCTGTTTCCCTCTTAAATAGATCTGTCTGTGAAATGGCCAAAGGCTACCTTTTGAAAAGGAAGTTATCTATAACAACAGAGATATTAAAATGGCTTTAAGGAGATACTTTAAAAAAAGCACTATATGGTGCTACACATGGAGGGTATTTGTTTCCGTAGTTTAAGTATTAGGTGCTACTGCTTTGTGTAATACACATATATAGATTATAATAGTGGAAGAATACCCCATGGGTTCAGCCTTTCAACCATTATTATCAATGCTGCTGTTATCAAAACAATTTTCAGGTTATATCTTCTTTCTTTAATGCATTCGTCAGCTTTACTGTTTTACTTTTGATGAGATGATTGTATTAGATTCTTCCTTGACAAGGCCTAAGTCTGCTGATGAATACTGGAGATGTGTAGCTTGTTAAATTATCCTGTATTATATAATGATGAATCTGCTTCTGCTTAATGAGTAAAGTGTCTGTGATTACATAAAATATGAGAAAATGAGTTGCGTGCATCTTATGCATTATAAACAGGGAAGGTCACTGATGCAACAGGGATGACATTAATAAGATATTTTATTTGAACAACTCAGTGTCTTCATAATTGTACAGTCATCATATTTGTAAATACCAAACACTTTCAGAAGCTTTGAAATGTTTTATCTGAGGAATATGAGAAGTAAAAGAAATGAATCTAAAGGTTGGTTTAAGTTTTATAATGAAAACAATATCAGAGTTAAACTGGAATTTTTTAATGTAAAATTGTGTTTCTAAGTTTCCTCCCCTTTCTTAATGTTTCAGGACCAGTGGCTGTGATTAGTGGAGAAGAGGATTCTGCTAGTCCCCTTCATCATATTAACCATGGAATTACTGCTCCTTCATCTATGGATGTTGGTCCAGATACAGTTGTTATTGGCATGACTCGGATACCAGTTATAGAAAACCCTCAGTATTTCCGACATGGACACAGCTACAGCAAAGGTGATACTTGTAAGTAATAATTTTAAAATAGTCATTGTCTAGAGGGTATGATAGGGCATGCCCTGCTAAATAAAACAAAGTAATCTTAAAGGATTATATGCAGAAATGTATACAGTCACTATAAGGAAAATCAAACCCTGTCTGAAGAGTAATTTAGAAAAATGCATTTCATTCAGTACCGATTTGAGTACTGAAAAAAAAAAGCATATGAATAAAAGAGAATTTTGTGTGCAGATGTGTATAATTTGCAGTGGTATTATATTCCAGAAAGGTGCTTAGGCTGGTTGGCTAACTGAAATAAAGTAGCAGAAACTTAAACAATCTATTATAACTCATGTTACAATAGCCAGGTGACAAAGGTTATTAAAAATGTACATTCATTCTTGTAATTACGTGTGCCAATAATGTGTATGCCTTTATTTGTCCAGTCACTTCTACACCAAGTGTTGTTTGTCTTTTAGTAACTCTCGATTTCTCTCACTGCCTTATAACTTATTGGAAACTAAAGCCTACATGCAAAGAACATAGGGTGATAGTTCCTGGTGTGAGAGAACACCAGATTATCGGGTGCTTACAAAGAGGCTGAGTAGGATAACACTGAAAAGCAGCAGGCAACAGAGGCCTTGTTTAGTGAAACTTCCCTATACTTCTAAAAGCCTCATTTTTCAAAACACCTGTTTTAACATATTGGAATGAACATTGTTATCCATGATCACTACTTACTGGTAATTCTGTTGATACAGTATTAATGCTGCATTTTCTTTGACAAATATTTTTCTTTTTGCCTTGGAATGTATTTTCTTTTCCTGGTCCCCACTATTGCAGACATGCTGTTGGATTAATAAAAATGTGTAGCAGCAGTCTACCTGCTTGTTGCAGTGAGACAGTCTTAAACTTGGACCTAAAATGTTGTTAATTACTTACTTACTTAATTTACTGTACTTATTTATTTGTGCGTGCATTTTTTTATTGCAACACTGTAAAAGAAATGCTTTAAACTAAGCAACACTGTGATTTTGATAAAACAGTATGCTAGGAAGAATTATTTTGATTTACTTCTTTCACTTGTTCCACCATTGCAGCAGAAACTCTTTTTTATTGTAATTCATAATATCAGATTAAAATCCTCGAAGAATAACTCCAAATATTCAAGGCCTTATTATGTTGTTGTATGTTGTATCTTTCGGCTTTTCCCAGTTAGGGGTCGCCACAGCGGAACTCCGGTCCACTAATGATTGGCAGTAGATTTTTACATACCGACTTGCCAGACCTGACACACAACCTTCAATGAAGGTACGCCCATTCACGCATGTCTCCACACAGAAGACGCTTTAGCTGAGAATCGAACAGGACAACATCTTACTGTGAGGCGACAACACTACCGCAGCACCACCACACTAAGTTTATACACAGATATACACAGAAATGCATGTGTATATGTATCTTTATGTGTGTGTGTGTGTGTGTGTGTGTGTGTGTGTGTGTGTGTGTGTGTGTGTGTGTGTGTGTGTGTGTGTGTGTGTGCATGTGTGTGGGAGTGGACGTGTATATGTGTGTATGATTGTGCACCTATCTTTCTGTGTGTATGCATTGTATGTGTGCCCACTTGCGTGCCTATATTTTTGTTAATGTATGCAAAGAATATGTGTGCACCTTGCGAACCTATATTTGTGAGTGTGTATGCATTGTGTGTGTGCACGCTTGCTCACCTAAATGTGCATTTGTGTATGCATTGTTTATGTGTGTGTGTGTGTTTGTGTGTGTGTGTGTGTGTGTGTGTGTGTGTGTGTGTGTGTGTGTGTGTGTGTGTGTGTGTGTGTGTGTGTGTTCATATAAACATTAGGAACATATGAATCACTGAAGGCTCGACAGCTTGACTGAGATTGCCCTAAAATGGTCAAATCCAAGCTTTTTTTTTTTAACATGTATATATGATTTTACTATCTACATTTTGCAGCAACCAATACCCTGTAGTCAGACATGGACTATACATTACCAATTTATAAGCCATTTTGATACAGACAGTACAGTAGCATGTGCTCTTTAATACATATTTAAAGTCCTTAGCCTTCTACTATGTCACATGCAGTAAACACAGTATTAGTCATTTCTATCACGGCTTGTATATATTGCTTGTTATTTTCCCTGTTTGTAATACATATGTTTATACTATGCCTTTATAGTATGTTTATACTGCCTTCATGCAGTTAAAAATAACACAGTGCTTCAAGGTTAAGAGTGTGTTACATTCTCTAATGTGACATGATAAATCTGATAACATATTAATTTAAATAACTCTTATGAAAATTGTCTTTATAATATTAAAGTATGACATACTTAATTATTATGGTACCTTCTTTAATCTTGCTTTAATCAAGCCCTACTGGACCTTTCATTTTCTTTTGCTGCTTGATAAACTGTCTGGTATTAGAAGATTCCCTTATACACTTCTCATATCTATGTCTTATTAACACAGAATGAAAATATTTATAGCCAAGCTAAGCACATGTTCAGCTTTTCTTTGCACAGATTTTGAAAGGAAACAATCAGAATTCATCACTCATGTTTTAATTGTCAGCACGTGCTATGGGTATGTATGAATGTCTAACAATGTATAACTGCTCATCTAGTCACTTCAGTCATTTTGAGTGTTGAGTATGGACATTTAATTAGGTTGTGGCCATCTTCATAACTGTTGTTTCTTGAAGCGTTTCATCTGGATGAAGTTCCTTCCCCTATAGAACTGGTTAACAGATGTGATTTTTATATACAAATAACCATTGAAGTTTTCTACAGTGATTGCTGGGGAATGGGGGTGGCAATCATATCACAGATCCTTGTGAATGCGGATTAAAATTTACGAAGATTACTAGACTAAGGGTATTAAAACTTTTATGATAGAATGCGTCAGCAAGAAATTATGTAATTCACAGAAAATTATTAAGATATAGGAAAATAGTTCTAAATTGGCCAAGTCTATTTTAAAAAAAATGGAGAGAGTAGATATCAAAAAGGCTAGTAGAAGATTAGTTATCTGATAAACCCAAAAAATTCAAGTACTCCTTATGTTTCATGGTGGAATTTACTATACTTTGGTGAGATTCTACTTCATTGACAAAAAAGCTTGGCATAAAGGTGCATAACAAGGATTTATCAGCACTGGCAGTGGCTTTAAAAAGGTAAAGCAGCCAATCCCTTTGAAACTGGCACTATAGTAGTAGTTTTTAAATTCCAGAGTTCAACTAATCCAGGGAAAGGTTCTGTATGCTAATTATGGAAGTATATAGATATCCTGGATTAGACGTTTGAAATAAGCAATGACAGAACTGCGGCCCTAGTTCTTTTGAATTTTTAGTCAAAGCTTCTTATTAGTCCACATTTAGTCCAAAAGCAGTTGCATCAAAATCTCTGAAGTACATGCCTGGATCACCAGTCACTATGCCAACAAACTTATAGCCATAGAAACGTGGCTGAAAAAATGAAATTAAAGATAAAGAATTCTTACCCACAGGAATCAGTATCGACAGACCAAATACATGAAAAAATGGAGAAGAAGCTATAATATATAAAAATAATCTAGATCCGTCCTTGTATTATACCAGCACTCCCGAATCTGATAATGCAAAATGCTTCTCTTAAACTCATACATACAAATGGGTAATCATAACTGGTATATATATCCCCTTGGCAATAATATCTTCAAGCTAGAAGTTATCCTCAGCTGACTATCTACCAACATCACCCTTGAAACCACAGTACTAGGTTGACGTTAACATGGATTGGCCTACAGTCAACTTTGAAAATATGACTAATAACATTCAGCTGTATAATTTCACACAACTCATTAATCCACCAGAGTGTATAACCTAAATAAACCTAAAGAATCTATCTTAGATTGGATACTTCCAAGAAAGCCAAAATAAAAATGTAGTTACCCTGGCAGACTGCTAAGTACCCTAAGCTGCCAACAACAAATCACCCCAGTCAGACATCGGACGTAAAATATAGCAAAATACTACCTTAGTTAAGTCAGAAATCTAACCGATTTCCAAACTAGTCTTTTAACCAATACTCAGCAGCAGATTAACTGGCTTATGCTCAAACACCTACCACTAGATGACACTATCACAGAATTTAAGAAAATGTTTCTAAACATACACAACAAACATGCCCCAATCAGAACTAAGAGTCAAATCCAACCAATGGCTATCCAAGAATATCAAACAACCAATGACAGCAAGAGATACAACATGGACATTTTGGCTACCTAATAGAACTCCTGCTAACTTGCAACAAGTTAAGACAACTTAAAAAAAAAAAAAAACAGGTAAAATATCACATTGGAATTGTCAAAAAGAAAAAAAATCTTCCACTCCAAGTTACAGAATAAACACCCATCACATCTTATTATTATATAGCTTCCATTTGTCTTATATTTTCACTGACTTAATTGTGTCCTTCTCACATTTATCTTAGCTATGCTCTTCCTTTTTTTTTTGTTTTAGTAGAAATAAATGATGATGATACTTCAGATAGCTATATCTTTCAGTTTTAAGCATCGCCATCGTACACTCCATACTCAGTTCTCCCATACAATCAATTGTATAATTGCACAAGTCTTTATCAGGGGATGCATACCCTGTATCATCCAGAGCTGACATTGTGTCCTTATACAGCTGATATCTAAATATGCTGCTTCTGAGGTTACACTATGCATAACAAAACAGAATATGTGTGGTTTCTTTTTTCCTTGAGTTGATGAATCCCACAGTTAGTATGTTTAGCTCTAGTTGATGCTGGGCACATACACAATAGCATAGTTGTAGAGTAACACAGCCATTGCAAAAAGCCTTCTTCATTCATTCTTTTTGTCCCTGTCTTTACAGCAGTCCAGTGAAATGGTTGAATATTGTGATCACTAAAGTGAGAGTTAACTTGTTGGTTTTCATTATAGGGAAACAGATTACATATCGTTACCTTTCATAGCACTGATTTCCAGTTCTATTAATTGTCTGTCTGTAAGTATCATAGTTGCTTATTGCCCTTGCCATGTCTGAAAATACATAGTCTTCAGGTCAGCAAACTTACCTGGTTTGCAAATGTCTAATGAATGAATGAATGAATGAATGAATGAATGAATAAATAAATAAATAAATAAATGCATGTGCATGACTTTGCTTTCCTAGGCTGGGGTCATTTAAAGTTCGCATTCTGTGTGCCATATTTTGAAAACTGCTAAATTTATAAGGATGTGTATTAATTTTATGTGTCATATTGTTGGAACTGACTTCAGTATTCAGAATTGTGTTGTCTCAGCATATATTGAATATTTGTAATTTAAAAGGGAGCATACAACCTTATCTTATGCATGAGAAGAGGGTGGCCCTTGTCCCCAAAGGACAAATGTTTAATAGATTCAGAAGTCAGTATATGAAGATTTTCAGCTTGTCTTATTCACTTGTTCTGATTTTGTTCACCATACCTGTCTTTGCTGTCATGATTTTATCCTTTCTGCAAATAAGATCAACAATCAGCATCATTTCCTTTCTTTTACGCTGTTATTCTTCTCAGCCGTAATCAAACTTTGGCTCAATATGTTCAATCACAACTGTTTGTACTCATAAACATCTGATGCCTTAAACAGTGTTTTTTCTTTCTGCTAAAGAAAGTTGATTAAAACTCAAAAGATTATATATACTCTGTGTTGTTCTTCCTTCATCTTCCATTTGCTGGTCTACTGGGTTACCCAAGAAAGGCCAACCTCACAGTTTAAGAAGGCCTCTTGATTATAATAAATTCTCAAGGACCAGTGTGTATTCCTGTGTTATTTTAATTATTCACATAACTGTAATATGTGTAGTACTTTTACAATAAGTTTACAGACTAGCCATATCATTTCAGCATGTTCTAAATACCTTTTATCTCATTCTATTGTGCCTTCTATAAGAACATGAGAACCTACATCATAACTATTTGATAGAAAACCATTTCTGTCAGACTTGTCAAAATACACAAAATGAAACTGGATATTAGTAGCAAAGAATTGTCTGCATGTGAGGGACAGGAAACCATCATTGAACTCCAACTGTAATAGGCTTTTCTTTTTTCAGTGTCTCATACATATATTTATATACATGTTTATTTGATGAATGGTCAGCATCTTATTTGTTCAACACTGAAACATTTTCCATAACATTTCAAACATTCAGTATATTAAAAACAATTCACATTGACATTCAGTACTTCAAAAATAAAACAAATTTCCTTTTCCAATGCACTACGATAACTAGACCACATTCAGCTCAAATTTGTCTGTATAGTGGTAGCGCTATGGGAAAGGCTTTTCTAACTTAAAATGCATGTTACGGTCAGGGGCAGGAACAAAATTATGGTCAACATGCATTTCTAAGGTGAGCGGGGGACTTCACCCCCTTGCCAGAATAAGAAGCAGTGTTAGAGTTTGGGTTAGCATGTATTGTTAAGCTGGGAAAGGGAGGTTCACCCACACGCTCATATTTAATAATGCATGCTAGCCTCATCTCTACCCCTCCCTATAACATTGCTACTACAAAAGACATTTAGGACACTCACTACATGCGCACTCACACACACACACACACACACACACACACACACACACACACACACACACACACACACACACACACACACAGACACACACACACACACACACACACACACACACACACACACACACACACACACACACACACACACACTAAACATATCCCCTAACCTAACCCTAAAGACTCACATTCACATGGACACATGCAGTCCACCCCCATGGTATCCTTATTTAGATAGACAGACAGATAGATGTATATGTTTATGTATGAGTGTACTTAAAATAATCAAACACTTTAATTTTGACAGCCTAAATATTGATACAAAAATATCTCAACATCATAATGCCGACAACTAAATATATTTAAACTCTGAATACCAGCATTACCTAACCACATAAAAAAAAAAAACAATGTTTTTGCAGGACGCAAGCCTTCTGGTATCCCTCATAGCCTCCTGCTAGTTTTGTGACCAAAGTTGGCATTTCTTCAATGTTGTTGATATTTATTGTTTAGACAAGCTAAGATGGTGGTGCCATGATGGCAGAAGCCTCTCCAGCTCCCCAGTTGTTCACTTGGGTTTTGTTCATGCACTTACCTGTGTTGTCGAGTTGTGGCGTCATTCGTCTGGTTGGGTGTGTGTCTAGTGTCAACTGTTGTGTTGTGATGTCCCAATGTGTAGTTTTTCTGTTTTTTCTTACCTTTGGAACTTGAAGCTGTAGTGTGAATTGGCACATTGGTTGCAGAGGCAGAAGCAGAGTTTGCCGGTGAAAAATTCAAAATAGGATTACATCTTGTTGGGGAAATCCAGAATAGAGGTGAGCTGGAGATATGGATGGGTTTTGGCACTGTGCGGTTTGCTGCGGAAGTTCATCAGAGGAGGATCAATTTACGGATTGTTGGTTTCTGATGTGGAGATGGAGTACCTTGTGGTTCCTAGGTGGACTAGAGAAATGTTTCTGGGCTGAGTGGAATGTGAGGATGTGGCAGCTAATGATTTGATATTGTTAATCCTCGTCCACTTCCTTATGTATCGGTTACGGTTCCGATATCGGAACTGAGCCGGCCATATACCAAGCTCGCGCCAGCGATAAACTCTCGAGCTAAGCAATCTCTTACCCATAATCCTCCTCTCCCTGTTACCTCAGATTTCATTTGCCGCATCACCATCAGGTCGTGTCAGGCTGTTGCTCTTGAGCTAAGTGAAACCTTTTTTGTCCTTTTTATTTCAAAATGAGGACTTTTTCTCTCAGAAAAGTTGATTTTCTGATCTCTCTTACCTTATCACATTTAGCAACTCCCTTTTCTTTCATTTTTCTAAAAAATTTTTTAGTCACTTTCACCCTTTTTATCTAATGTAAGGTATCAGTTGATTACCATAGTGGGTAGATAGCCTTTCCTTTCTTTCCTTTTAGTAATTTTGTGTTTTGTATTATTGTTGGTATTTGCATTTCCTTTAACATGACAGATAAAAAAGGTAGTACTGGTTTTAAAAGATGTTATGATTGTAGACATAAACTACCTACTTCAGATGCACATTCTTTGTGTGTTTTCTGTTTAGGTGCACCTCACTTAACTGTTGACCCACCCTGTGGGATTTGTAAGAATTTTTCCAACAGGACACTGATAGGGAGGAAAAATAAACTTTTGCTGAAAGGGTTATTAAAGTCTCCTTTTCAAAGGCTATTTTTGGGTAGGAGGCCTCAACCCCTCCAAGATCCCATAAAAAGAAGTCTGAGGATGCTTCTAAGGCTAAATCTCTTCCTTCGTCCCCAGCTGGGGACTCTCATCAACCAAGAAAGAAAGCAAAGATTTCTGCTTCGAATCTGACTCTCTCAGATCTGACATCTTCGGCACCTAGATCTTCGGCTCCAAAAAAGTCCTCGGCACCACCTATGTCTATGGCCCCAATGTCCTTTGCTGTATTGGAACCAAGGGGCCCCTCAGTTCAGACTTCTTTACCGGCACCGACCTCACAGTCGGCGCAGACCACCATTGTTTTGGAACCGACAGCTCAGTCCTTGTTTACTATTTTATCGATTCCAACCTTGGCACTGACCTTTTCATTGGTGCAGACCATTACATCGGCACCAATGACTTCCTTGGTGCAGACACCTATAGTGCAGTCCTTTATGGCACCGATGTTTTCGGTGCAGTCTACTGAGATGGGCACCAACCTGCCCTCATCTCTAGATAGACCTGTTTCCTCCTCAGTGGTTTCTGTGAGATCTACCAGAAGCCTCTCCCAACATGATGTATTGCGACTTGTGGATCAAGTGCTTTTGACCAGAGGAATTCCACCTATCAAGACCTATCCTTCTCCCTTGAAATGTATTGACGTAGCACAGTCTTCCCCCTCTACGGTTCCCTTTATGGATCTCTCTAAGGAGCCGCAGTTGCCTTTGTGGCAGAAAAATTTTGCTACAACCCAGGATTTGACTTTTCTCAGCCATCCTGGGACTCCCATTCGGCAGGCCTGATCACTTAGGGGAGAGGTGACTTCCCCCTTGGGCACTCACCCCTCTTCTAGTGGACCTGCCTTCCAAGTCATGGAGAAGGCCTTGGCGTCTACTGCTGATACTGTTCTTACTATCTCACCGTCCTTCTCTGGACCACTGTGTACACAGGTCACTTCTAGTGGACACCGGGTGCAGAGGTCTCAGGATATACTCCCACAGGATACCCCCTTGGTGTTGTCTTCCCCAGCGTCTCCCTCTGGGGAAGTTCATCGGAAGTCCTCGTGCAAGAGGAAGCATATGGCCTCCACTGAGGAGTCTCTCACTGAAGACACAGACTTTGATGATGGGGAAGGGTCCCCTCGTTCACCTTCTGATGTATCCTTTGGTGATATCCTAGAAATCCTTAAACAGAGAGGTGAATGGCAGTCCTCTAACCCGACTTCTGAGGAGTCTGTGTTCCTGCAGGCTTTTTGCACCCGGCCCCCTACCTCCTGGGTTATCCCACCTGCAGACTAACTGGTCCGGCTCATTGTGCAGCGTGCATGGAAGACCCCTTATACTGTTGAGGCTATTCCCTGGAGGTCAGACAAAATCTTGTCCCCTCCTGCTTCTGAACCTCATTGGTCTAAAGGTCTCCCTGTAGATGCTCTGGTGGTGGCAGCCGCAACTAAGAAAGACCTGACAGAAGAGGAAAGCCAGACTGTCCATCCACCCAACAAAGAGTCCAGGGCATTGGATAGGATAGGGAAGCACACCTTTGCATCAGCGACCTTTGCTATCAGGTCCCTGAATTATATGGCACATTTCACCAGACTTCAAAGAGACCTAGTATCTGAGCTCTCTGAAACTTTGGCAGGTGCCATGTCTGATGATGTCCGTGACAAAGTGGCCTCTCAGCTGGCTACTGTTGAATCGATTTTGAACTCCTCTATGTGCTTGGTGTCTCACGCATCAGAAGGAGTGGCTAGAGCAGCGAGTTCAGGCATTGTTTAGAGACAACATGCCTGGATGCGCTTGTGTAATTTCACAGAACCCTTCAAGGCTTCCTTTCTCAATGCTCCCATCGAGTCCTCCTCCCTGTTTGGACCCAAAGTCAAAACTACATTGGCCAGGTGTTTACAGGATGGTAAGACCCTGTCTGCCATAGGTGTCCATTATTCTTCCCCCCAACATGCTTTCTCCAGAAACCAAAAGAGCAGGAAGATGTGGTACAGAAAATCTCAGGGTCCTTTCCGTGACACACAGGCCGATTTTTTCCCTAGGGGCAGAGGGGGAAACTCACAAGGAAGACACCCCTTTTGGGGCAGAGGGGGTCCACGTAATCACGGTTCCAGAGATTCCTTCTCCGGGCAATCCTACCAGCACTCTTGAAGAGCGGCCTAACCCCTTTCCTCTGGAAGTGGTTGGGGGACATTTCTCTTTGTACCCTTCTGCCTGGCTAACCATTACCAATGATTCTAGGGTACAAAGGATAATAACCATAGGTTACTAGATCCCCTTCAAACGTTGTCCTGTCCCACCATCAAGATTTCCTGATGTTCCACCCAGTCAAAGGGAAGAAGCAGCTCTAAAGATTACAAAGCTGCTAAACAAAAGAGTCATCCAAGTAGTCCCAACAAACCAGATAGGATTTGGATTCTACTCAAAACTATTTTTGGTGCCAAAGAAAACCAGGGACTGGAGACCAATTTTGGGTCTCAGTGTGCTAAACAAATTTGTGAGTGTGCAAAAATTTTGGATGGTCACTATACAGTCTATCATTCCTCTCTTGGAAAAAGATGATTGGATGTGCTCCATAGATCTTCAGGATGCGTACTACCACATAAAGGTGGACAGACCATCAAGACGATTGCTGCGCTTCTGTGCGGGAACCAGTCATTACCAGTTCAGAGTACTGCCCTTTGGACTGTCTACAGCCCCCAGAGTGTTTACAAAGTGCATGGCACTTGTCACAGCTCACCTGCGACTTCACGGTTTTCAGGTTTTTCCATATCTAGACGACTGGCTCCTCTCCGCCCCCACCAGACACTTATTGGAGGAAGCCCTGGCATGCTCTCTCAATACTATCGAAAAGTTGGGCATAACAATAAACTGGCAGAAATCCAATCTCACCCCTTTTCAGTCCACAGAATTCATAGGGCTCATTTTGGACTCAAAAACTTGCAGAGCGTCCATACCGGAACACAGAATATCAATAATCAGACAGCAACTGTTACCAGTTCTCTCAATGGAAAAGTCCACAGCTCACTCGATCCTGCAGCTGTTGGGCTCCATGGCAGCTTGCATCACCATTGTCCCCTTAGCCAGGTTTCATATGAGGCTTCTACAATGGCTACTGCTCACCCAATGGTATCCTTTTCAGCTTCCCCTTTCAGCCAAGATTCACATAACTCAGAGATGCAAACAAGATCTAAAGTGGTGGATGAACCACAACTCATCACAATAGTCTTGCCCCTACTCTCCTCAGCAGCCCAAGGCTTCAGAGACCATGGACTCCTCCCTGATGGGGTGGGGAGGGCTATGTCAGGGTCAGACAGTCCAAGGCACTTGGTCCGAAGTGGAGGCCCATCTGCATATAAATGTTTTAGAGCTGAGAGCGGTGCTGCTGGTGTTGCAGGCATTCCATTCCTTGCTGCCATCAGGGACAATTGTGATACAATCAGACAACATGGCAGTAGTCTAGTACATCAAGAAACAGGGCGGAACCAAATCCTACTCCCTCTGTCGAGAGGCCATTAGGATATGGCAATGGGCGATGGCTACCAACCGCTTTCTTCTTGCAACGCACATTCCCGGGAGTTCCAACGTGATTAGCAGACAGACTCAGCAGGTGCATTCTTCAACCTCACGAATGGTCCCTGAATCCTCTCATAATGGCGGAGATCTTCCACCATTGAGGCCACCTGTGCTGCGACCTCTTTGCATCCCCGACCAACTTCAAATGCTGCAACTACTTTGCCCTGATTCCCCCTCCGGGACAGTCACCCAGGGATGCTCTAGTTCACAATTGGCCCTCGGGTCTTCTTTATGCCTTCCCACCCACTCCCCTCATTCCCCAGTTTCTGAAGAAAGCCCGTCGATTGAAGAGCAAAGTGATCCTTATTGCTCCATATTGGCCTCGTCAGATTTGGTCCCCCTTTCTGTGGCCTCACCTGCTAGATCAACCATGGATTTTTCGTCCAACCTCGGAGTTGATCTCCCATCCACAGAATCTGATTCACCCCAACCTGCACAGTCTGAAGCTCACAGCTTGGCTCCTCCAATTCCCTTGATTGCCAGGCAAAATGATCTTCCCTCACAAGTACGGGACATTCTTATTGCATCTCATAAGCCCTCCACTAGAATGACTTATCTAGGCAAATGGAAAAGATTTACCTGTTGGCTGAAAGATAAGGAAATTGATCCCTTTTCAGCACCGGTGTCGATGGTACTCGAATATCTAACCGCCCTTTTTCAATCAAAGCTGTCAGCATCTACAATTAGAGTATATTTGGCTGCAATCTCTAATTTCCATGAGAATGTCCAAGACTCCTCCCTCATGTCTCACAATTATGTAAAGCCTTCATAAAGGGTGTGAATTATCTGAAACCCCCTTTCAGAGAACCTATTCAACTTTGGGATTTACCTTTAGTTCTTCAAGCTCTGACATTGCCCCCTTTTGAACCAGCTGCTTCATGCGACCTCAAATATCTGTTGTGGAAGACCTTGTTTTTGGTCGCTATTACTTCTGCTAGACATATCTCTGAGCTTCAGGCCCTATGTACAAAGAGTCCATACTTGATTTTTCATCCAGACAGGGTATCCTTAAGAACTAACCCTTCCTTCTTGCCAAAAGTCATTTCTGAAATGTCCATTAATCAGACCATTGAATTGCCAGTGTTTTTTCCTGATCATTCTAATGAGGGAGAGTACTGCCTATATACCCTAGATGTACACAGACAACTCCATTTCTATTTGCAAAGGACTAAATCTTTCCATAAATCAGACCAGTTATTCTTGGCTTTTTCTGGATCTAGATTAGGATGTGCTGTTGCTAAGGTCACATTGGCTAGATGATTAAAAGACACTGTGACCCGTATTTATTCGGTACACAATACTTCTTTGCCAACTACCATCAAGGCTCATTCAACAAGGTCAGTGGCAACTTCTGCTGCCTTCCATGCCAGAGCTTCTTTACATGACATCTGTGCAGCTGCAACTTGGGCCACTCCTCATACCTTTATCAATCATTACAAGTTGGACTTGGCCTCCAGGGGAAGAGCATATTTTGGTTCTATGGTGCTCAGGAATGTCCTACCATGAAAGCCTCCCAGGAATAGAGGTAGCTGGGGACTCTGTCCCATACGTAAGGAAGTGGACGAGGATTAACAATATCAGATAAAGAAGTTATGTCTTACCATAACGTTCCGTCTGTATTGTTGATCCTCGTCCACTCATCACGACCTTCCCTCCTTCCCCCTCCTATGGCTTCTAGTGGATCTCACCATCCTTCTCTTTAGGTCATTTAACCAGAGATAGCCTCTACCTTTTTCTGACTTGCAAACTCAATCTGAGGTAACAGGGAGAGGGGGATTATGGGTAAGAGATTACTTAGCTCAAGAGTTTATCGCTGGCGCGAGCTTGGTATATGGCCGGCTCGGTTCCGATATCAGAACCGTAACCCATACGTAATGAGTGGATGAGGATCAACAATACAGATGGAACATTATGGTAAGACATAACTTCTTTTTTCTGTGCTTGCGGTTGGACTAAAACTTTGATGTAGTTGGTGCATGAGTTGGATTCTAGAAGTTGTATTTTTTGGCACCGACGGTTGGCTTGTACAGTTGTTTTTTACTTTGTTTTTGTTATATGTAAGGTTTTTGTTGCTGATAAATGTTGAGCTTGGAGGAACGAAATTTTGTTTAGATGTGCATGCGGTTGAATGACTATAAAGTTAATCTTGTATATTTTTAACTGTTGATATTAAGGATTTTAGATAGTTTTGTGCTGATGTTTAGATTGCTGATATTAAGGTGTTTAAATGAAGTACTCACACAAACACACATATACCTATATATATATATATATATATATATATATATATATATATATCTATATACATATGTATGTCTGTATATATATATATATATATATATATATATATATATAAATTTATATAGAGATGTCTATGTATATAGACATTTATTATATTTAAAACTAAATATTTATTAAGTCCACAGTGGCTCTATACCAGTTGCAGCGAAGACACCCTTCAAGGTAAAAATCGTCTTTCACAACAGCATCAGCATAGTGGATATGATAAATGTAGAATCATTCCAAGATTTCTAAATTTGTAGAGTCAGGATTAGTATGACCACATGCAAATATTTCCATTGGTCAGACATTAGTCCTTCATCCACAAATTTGCATTGTGATGTTTTCAGTCATATATGGATATACATCTTCTGTCAGAATATAGTATTTTTCAAAATGTTTTATTCATGGTACATACATAGCAAAATAATATATACTGAGAACATGGTATGCATTATGAATAATTACAAAAATGAAAATTTATAGTACACTCTGGTTACAAAAATGTAGGTTTCAACTTAAATGTATATTTTAATTGAGACTTTATTTTGGAATCGGTACTTTTATTTGTAATTGAGTATGAAACCTGTGTTTGCAGAAGTTTTGTATGATTTTCAGAGAACCTAATTTTGTACATAACTCTAACACAGAAGTTTCTCTAGCATTGTTATGCTAGGTTATATCTACAACATGAAAAGAATTATTATCTAAGCTGGTAAATATTGCTCGCAGATGTTTGCATTCTTTTAAATCTGTTTAGCATCTGTATACTTGCCTTCCAGTATTTGATCTCACAGGCCATCATGAGTTTATGATCTAATTTCCAAAATGCAAACATGACAAAGCTTTTAAATTTTTGATGAGAATTTCTCAGACAAAAAAAAAGTCATCTCCAATCATCATTCTGTCCTTTTTATACTGTAGACAATTGATTTAGAATTTGATTTGAATAAATGTTTTAGAAATTGACTTCCCCTGATATTTTAGGCTGGTTATATATCAACAATTATAATGTAAATGTCAATGAATCCTGTTCTTGTTAGAGTTTATACATTCTTTCCCCTTTTGCTTTCATAATATAATTTTCTTTCTGGTTATGTTCACTGCAGCCAGTTGCTTTTTGTGTTGCATCTGAGACTACCACAGCTTTCATTTGTGCATGAATGTGTGTCTCTCTGCTGACTTTTTCAAACACTTTACTTCAAAAAGCTCACTTGTTGCTCTGATATTCTAGAAATGAGTTCAGGAATTCAAATATATTAATTTGTCAAAATTGGCAATTAACCAGTTTTCATTTATTTAGTTAGTTAGATGCCATCTGTTAACTTAGTAGAAAACTGATCCAAATCAACTATTTTCAGGTTCAGCCCTGGCAATACAAGAATCCCAAAAAAAGAAAATATAGGTATGACACATATCAATCACACATACAAAGGTCAGTAGCTTGAAGGTGCTATACTATACTTTTAGCTGAAGACAAGACAAAAATATATATTTGTCCGTATTTAACTAGTAAAACTTCTATAATTTACACATCAGTTTTTGTTATAAAGGGGTATTTACTTTTTTACAAACAAATATTGCATCATACATGGCTGAAGTATTGCTAAATTTAGTATAAAATAATCTGTATTCTATGTTCTTAGCTGCTAGTTTATTGTAAGTACTAGCCATAATGGTTCTGGAAACCACTGAGGAAACTAGTCAACAATTATATTGTCAAAGAGCACTGTACGGTTAAATAACCTGCATAGTCACCATTAGGCAAATGGAGACTGAGGGAATAAAACCCTGGACTTCAAAAAATAGCTTGTTAACAGTTCATAGCCTTAATCTTCTGCACTAAGTACCAGACTATGTATATTAACTATGAATGAAGTGGGGGAAGAAGGGAAAGAGTATGGGCAGGAAGAGGAGGGGTTGGTTTGTATGGGTGGCAAGTTTGGGTGACAGAGAGAGGTAAAAGGATGTTGGACATGTTACACCTAAAGAAATCCCAATCCCTCTGAGCTACATGCTGAAGGGACCTAAACCTTGTCACCACAATAAACAGAACATGCTGGAGGGATAGATTCCTGTCCCAGAGACTTCCCATACTCTGGAACAGGCTACCCATCTATGTCAAGCAAAGTTCTTCATTAGCACTCTTCAAGAAAAATCTTGATGAGTGGATGGGAAATAGGAAATACACCCCGGGGATCACTTCTGTGTCTCTTCTCAACAGTAGCACAGGAAAATAACTTTCTTGGGTGGCGTAAGCCATGGAACCTTGTTGGCTAGGCTTACGTAGGCACTCAGGCCGATAGCCTAGTACCTACCTATGAAGCTATAAAGCTATGATTCTTGTGAGTATGTGTTAAACTGGTAATTATTTCACAACAGTGTTTGGCACAAAGAAATAAGTAGAAGTAAACAGATTACATAATGCTGCCTTTGAGAAAGTATTTATTGGCAGCTTAAATAAAAACTGGTTGATATACAGAATTTTAAGAAAGGGGAGATTGATTTGAGTTTTAATAGCAGATATTCCTGGCATGTGGGCACTACTGACAACCTATGATTCGTGCTGGGAAGTTTCTGTATTGGAGTCAGTAAAGAGAGGTTGGGTTCTTAAGTTACAACAATATTGCTATTTTGGTCAGTGTGATGTTAAATTTTGGGGAAGTTTTTGAATGCGAGAGAGAAGCTTTTAATAGAC
The DNA here is from genome assembly GCF_019279795.1 of Protopterus annectens. Taxonomy (NCBI): domain Eukaryota; kingdom Metazoa; phylum Chordata; order Ceratodontiformes; family Protopteridae; genus Protopterus; species Protopterus annectens. The sequence goes on from NC_056739.1 coordinate 1,876,936,270, forward strand.
TTCATCAATAGTTTATTTAGTGCCAATTTTTTTTTTTTTTTTATTACTGGGCAGTAGTTTTTCTTTGTTGAACTAGAGCTATGGATCTATAGATTCTGTTTATGATGCCTTGGATGGATGTTAGGTTTACACTTTGACATTTGCTATCACTAGTTTGTTGTATTCAAGTTAGGTACAAAGGATGCCTTTATCAATAGTTGTTATAAATTCTGTGAATAGAGAATCCACTTTTTAAGACAAAAATAGTAGTCAGTTATTTTTGACATTACATTTATATGATGTTAGAAGTTGAAAGTTTGGTCAAGTGAAGCTTTTATGTTTTTTTAAGTGTGAGGCAGTTTGAGTTCCTAGTTATTAAACAATATATCCCAAATTTGAGTGATAGCTATGTGTTTTTCATTTGTACAAGATTCATAGATCTTTTTTATGCTTAGGATGAGCCTGTTATAGGTAAGCCAATTAGAAACCTAGGAGAGATCTTCTTCTAGTGGTTTTATTATTGGATATAATATATATTTCATGTAAGATATATGGGTATGCCAATTAGAAACTTGGGAGATATTTTCTTATTGCTCCTTTTATATTGCAAAGCATTTTAAATGGGTAGTACAGAGGATGATGCCATCAGGCTCAGTATATTATATGATTTTGATTTATGGAAGGTTTGCAAGTTGTTTATTTATAAACAGGGAGAATTAAAGCAGGGACAAAACTAAACCTAGGGAATCCCATTTACTAGAAGAGAAAAGGGAAAGATGGTTATGACCTTCCAAGAGAGTACCTTAAAATAACACTAAATAGCATAGCCTGTCCTGATCCAATACATTTCATATCTCTGCAAAAGTCACACATTCTCCTTCAACACAAAGAAGGAAATTCAACAGACATTACTAACTGTAGACTTATAACAATCTTATCTCCCTCTCCAAAATACTTGAAAAATGTATCGAAAACCAATTGCTAAACTATCATCTGCAGGAAAAAACTCCTATCTCCCATACAACATGGCATCCATCATTCATACTTATTCGCACTTATAACCTATATAAATTATGTCAATAAAGCTAGAGATAACAGCAAACTAATCTGCTCTTTATTTGTAGACTTGTCTAAAGCCTTTGACACAGTTTGTCACAGCAAACTTCTACTTCAAATATCCTCATTATTTCTGTGTCAGCTCACACTTGTATAGTTCAAAAGCTACTGATCTAGTAGGTATCAGTCAGTAAAATGGAGCTCTACCTCTCCCCATACCTCCTAGTCACCACTGGTGTACCACAAGGCTCTGTCCTTGATCCCCTCTTCTTTAACATTCTCACCAGCACTCTCCACACACCCACATAACAGGCTTTCCTAATACAGTATGCATATGACTCCACACTTATTTGCACATCTGAAAACATGGGACACCTCCAAAAAATTACTCAGGAAGCTTTAAAAGCCAGTGACACATGGCTTTCTAACTCACAACTCATGCTCAACCCTAAAAAAAATAATTTACTATTTGTTTCCCAAAGTTCATCTCTCATGATAATAAAACCATTTAAGTCACTTCTCATAGCAAACTATTAGGGGTGATAGTGAATGATAATCTTAAATTCAGCTTGCGTATACAAAATTGCATAATTTCATTAATAACTGGGGATGCTTTACAGAACCAAAACTTTCTCAACAATGCAACTAAAACTATACTTGACAATACTTACCTTCTCCACACACTTCATTAGGGTGATCCCATCCTTACTACCTTCAGGCATCATAAAAATTAAAACTTGAACAGTGATATCGCAAAGTTGCTAAATTTGCAGCAAATGCCCCTTTCTGAACTCACTACTCTGTAGCACTAAAAATTCTAAATTGTTTAGAGCTACCCTATCATCTAATATATACACAGCTTCTTATCACCTATAAAATTATCCAGCATACATTTGTTTGTTGTGCAATAAATAATATTCTATACAACTATGTTTTTAATCCATCATTACAATCCAATGACCAAAAACTCCTGTCTGTCAACAATCTTATCAAATTTGCTGGGCATTGTCTATACAATATGATAAGGCTTGGAACTCCTTGGAACTCCTTACCTGTATTCATTAGGTCAATACCCTACCTCATATACTTCAAAACCATTCTGAAAGACTTACTAGCAAAAAGCTGGCTGTGTTCTTCCTCAACATCAGAATAAACTATATCCCTAAATGTGAACAAATACCCATTCAAAGCTTACATCTCCTTACTCTCCCCTCTTCGCCCTCTTCACCCACTTCCTTACTTCTATCAATTTCTCTTCCCGACTTTCTCTCTAAGTATACCACAAGGCTGTTTTTCTTACTTCATGTTGCAATTCCTGTTTGTATTATACTAACTTGCCTTTAATTTCTCTGTAAACTGGCTAAAAGTTTACTAAATATTAATCACATACATTGTATATATCCATGACCAATGTTTTCATATTATGTCTAATTTTGTATAATTATTTAAACTGTATATTTTTTTGTATTATGTTAAAGATTGTAAAAGTTTTGTTTTTGAAATGTTTTTAATACTTTGGAGCTTTTCTCCCTAGGCCTCCACTGAAAATGGGCTCCTCTTAAATCGGTCTTTCCTTGTAATCAAATGTCAATAAATAAACAAAAAATAAATATTCATTCTTCAGCATGTTTTAAGTAGTAAGAATTTTGCTTTCAATTTCTCTTGTATTCAGGCATCATCTTTTTTATTTGTTGAGAATCTCATTTATACCTGAATGTGCTCACTACTGTTGTTGAAAAGAAAAAACTTCCAAAATCAACATTTGAAAACAAGTTATATTTCAACTGAGGAAATCATGCGGTAAGAAGCTAATGAAAGAAAGGCAGAACAAAAAACTAAAGTTAAAATAAAATTACAGTAGGCATTTTTCTAACCTCCTTTAACCACTTCTGGGACTTAAATACTTCAATTAAAAAAATCTGAGCATATCGATAATCTGTCAGTTAGTAGAGAAGATTAAGCCTATAAACTTTTATATAGCTTTTTTCTTGTAGTTAAAGGGTTGTAATCCCTCAGTTCTCCTTGCCTGGTACGCAGTTCTCGGCAGTTCACTTAATCAGACATTGCAACCAGGCTGAGTCAAAAAAGGTCCTTATGGATCAGAGTTGAACCTTTGTTAATAAATTAGTAAATGGATAAATACCTCTTCCTTATTTCAGATTTCTGATTAAGAAAAAAAATGTCAACATACCATGTGCCACTGTTGTTTTAACTTGTCTGCATCATGTTGGGCTTACTGTGCTTAATGCTATTCATCTTTTGTTAAGGTAAAGTATTATTTTTTCTTTATATCATCCCAACTGTCTTAGGGCCATCTGCTAGGAATTGCCACTAGTTATCCACATGCATACTACAAAATACAAAAGTATTATTTTAACAAAAACATTTTTCTTGCCAAATCCAGAGAAAGGCTGTTTAATCTTTAAAAGGAACATGATTATTCCTTTTATGTGCAAGGATAACCATTTATAAAAAGGAAAATACCAGCTGTCATACAGAATACATATTTCCTACTGCTGCATATTTTACACTGCAATATTTTACACAGTGAAGTAAATGTTCCTTAGATATTAACAGTTAAATGAGTTCTTCACTAAAATAGTGTTTTTTTTCATCTTAAAGTATGGTTAGCAGACTTAACCTCTGGTAAGAAATTAAATTTTAGTTACAATATCCTAAAGGAATTCCTTTGATAGTTATTGCAGCTCCTAGTAATAATTAACTAACTTACAAATGGTCTTCTAAATGAATCACACTTTTAACACAACAAACAGATTTATATGATCAGCTGTATCTTCATTATAAACAAAGTAAAATTACACAATATTACCCCAGAAATTAAACTGTATCCTGGAGGCACAGTATATTAAAAGACAAAAGTACTATTCCCATTTTACAAGCATGTTAGCAACAAGGTAATGTCATCTCGCATAATCAGCACTGAAACACCCAATATTAGATTAACAGACTGCTAAAATAATTTTTAGTGAATATGAAATATTTTACTAACAGCATTAAATGGTCTTGCAGACACTCACATAGATTTTATAACCATTTATTTTTCTGTTTTAGAAAATGTTCCACTGTAAACTCATGCAGTTAGCTGAGACTTCAGTTGATTTACATATATGAAAAGAGTCATGTGGATATCTGCAATCATATAACAACACATATACAAGGAAAAACTCCAAGAATCAAATGCTCTACCAGTGTAGTGCTATAACACTTTGAATTAAAAGTTAAATAAATGTGCTACAGGATTAGTACCCTAACCAGAAAGTACTCTACAATATCTTTTTCACTAAACATATATTCCTGATCGTATTTTCATGTTCTAGTTATATGTACTGTGTATCCTCCACTTCTACTCTGCAGTATCAAGAGTCATACACTGCAGATAAACAAGCATTCTGTCACCTTTCCTTTGAAAAAATAGCCCTGTCAGTCACTGCATAAGCTATTATTCGCTATAATTATTCTGCGGTGATTTCTTAAAAATTGGACATATCCTGCTTCTGTTTCCCAAGCACTAGCCCTGCCTATGTACACAGTAGAGTGATCAATGTTCTTGTAGTACAGTTGCATTGCCTATCATTCCTGATGAGACATTTTAACTCATTCACTCAGGAAGTTTGCACTGTAACTTCCAATAGGTGTAGCCAAAGTGTTTTGACAGAATCAAATTATGTCTTCACATTTCAAACAAATATTCATTTCTCTGGAACCATAAGGATCATAAAAGAAGTATAAATGGCAAACTCTTCAGCACAAACTATTTTTATAGTGGTAGTAATCTTTAGGTTCTAGGTCTTAAACCAAATTTTATGTCACAGTAAACACAGTAACTCTTACATTTGTAATATTTTGTAAACAACTTACAATATCTCAGCAATCCCTCAAGTTATACACAGTGTCAGCAGCATTTTATTCATCTAACTGAGAACCTCATATGAGGCTAAGGAGTTCTGTGTTCCTTAGTTGTTGAGATATTTAGAAAAAATGTGAACATTATATCTATATAAATTAACATCGGCAAAACAACAGTTAATATCTATTTACCTTCACTAGACAGAGATCAAAAATTAATGCAACTGAGTTTGCCATTGTGTAAGCTTTAGGATGATAGCTTTCAAACCTTTTACATAGAATGGTTTTGGAATTATTGATGCAAATATGAACAAGCAATATTTGATGCCTAGATGCATCAGTAGAAGCTAACTGTAGCTGCATCTGGAGGCATCACTCGTATGTAATGAGTTTAACCTAGCCATGCTTTCTGTTTGCCACCAAGCTGTGTTATCCCATCAGTGATTACTATCCTTACTGTAGCTATATTTAACTACTTCTCATTTGTTGAGGATTGTTTTGTTTGGAGTCTTACCTTCAGTGTGTTAGGGTTCCCTACTGTAAGGTAGGTTTAAGCAGTGTCCCTCACAATTAGGAAGCTAGGAGTCAGTACTGGGGAAAATGTCCTTCTTTTCATCCACTGATTCAACTTATTCATAATCAGGGTCATAGAAGGCTTTGTTTTATGTATATGGGTAGTCTGCTTCATAGTAGTGGTATCCTGTGGGGTATGTACCTGTTCCAGACTGTTCTGTCTATGTTTTGCAAGAGGGTGAGGTCTCTGCCCTGGGCTTTTCTAATATCACTTGACTTGCAGATGTACACCAGAAACTTTGCTGTTGGTTCTGTGAATTTCTTATAACCCAGGTATAGGTCACTTCTTAGTGGTCTTTGAAGAGATGCCACCTCAAAAAAAAAAGACTTATCATGAGTGGGGATCTCACAGAGACCTTTTCTGGGGCCACATAGAAGTCTATATATGGCAAACGAGCTTTAAGGGGCTCTATGTAGGCCATGTGCCTTAGGGCAACTGTCCTTGTAAGGAACTTGTGTGGATGCTCTGTTTGTTGCGTGTCTAGACAGATGCATACCAAATAGTGCATTGCATTCTATGATGGACCTAATGAGACTTGTAAAGTGGGACAGTGACCTCTCTGGAGCTGGATACCGTCCCTTTATTTATAAGATGGACAGTATGGAAGGACTTCAATGGACATGTTGGTTGAAAGCTGGTCACTGTCAACATAAGTGCTCAAATCTCTGACTACTAGGTCTACTCTTAGGGACAGATTGTCAGTGTGACAATTCCCAGTGACAGGGACAGATTGCCAGTGTGACAATTCCCAGTGACAGTCTATCTGCCAAAGGACACAATACACTTTTTGGCATTTATTTTTCATCCATTACTCTGACATCAGTTATTTGTTTGGGACAAGCCCATCTGTTGGGGAATTCATTGACTGCTCCTAGCTTGTAGTGATCAGCAAGCTAGATCAACCATAGTCTCTTGAATTTTACTTTGACTTCTGAAAAGTAGATGCCAAATAAGAGAGGCCCCAGAACAGATCTCTGTAGGGTAGGTCTTTTTTTGAGGTGGCAGGTACTATCTTGACTTCCACTGCCTTATCTGTGAGTCAATGTACAATCTATTGGGTGATGTGCAGGTTTATTCCTACTTTTCAACCTTATCCACAATGCCTGAGTGGAGTAAAGTTTTAAAAGCCTTGTTCACATCAAGGTAGGCAGAAAACATCACCTGCTTTTGCCAAAACCAAACTCTGACTTGTCCAGTGTTTGGTGGCTTCATTAGTCCTCATTGATAAGTTTCTGGATAAGATTTTCCATGGCTTTACATATAAGTCTGATCAGATTTATGGGATTGTAATTACTCGGGTCAGTGAATGGCCCACTGTTGTGCAGGCTCATGACTATTGCTGTCCTCCCATTCCCTTGGTATGAAGCCTATTTGGAGGGTGAAGTTGTTGTTACTTCATTTTCATATCATCACCATCATCATCATCATCATTTACAGCATTATCATTATGTACTTCCATCTACTTGTCAACTTCCTGCATTGAATGTATTCTTACAATGTTAGTCATTCAGCAAGCATCCATTGTTTTATCTAATGTCAGTCACTGCTGCCCACTAAGCTGAGTCATAAAACACACTAGACTGACTGCAACCTTTTGATGCCATAAGTAATTCATATACAACACATCAACAAATACCATCAAATCATCACCTCCAGCCAGTTGGTGTATATCTGCCTTTTCTGGCTGCTACATCAAAGAAAACCGGGTGCATATTCCTGGCTACCTCAGACCGGGTGGCAAACCCATTTAACTCATACTTACAAGCCACCTACCTCTTGATTTGGCCACCAGTGAAATCTGGGTCCAACTTGAGGAGAGCAGAAGCAGAGGTCACTGAACAAGAACAGGAGGAACACAAGGGAGTTGAGGCCATAAGGCCAGTGCCAAACCAGCATGCCATGCCATCCTCCCCCCAAACCAATGGCCTTGCAAATAAATTTTGGGTTATGAAAGAAAACAAGTCAAACTTTGAAACGTTTTTGAATAGTAACAACCATATCCAAATTAAATTAATCAAAATCCATGTTATTTAAATGAACATTGTCCAAATCATGGTTATCGGACTCCAGTCTATCAATATCACTGTGTTCAGTCACCTGAAAACCAGCCCGCTTGACTTTGTGGTTAATAAAATGCCTCACTCTCTCAATGGCAGTAAGCTTTCTACTGCCCTCCAGTACAGTCTAGAGTTGATTGTGGACCACAAGAACTCTACTTTTGGATAAAACTGCAAATGTTGCATATCAGATACGATTATGCCTAACAATGTCTTCTTAGGGGCTTGACCCAGATCATTTCCTCTGAGGTGAATTATTACAATGTTGGGCAAGGATTCTTCCATTGTAATCTTAAGCCAAATTTCCAAAAATTGAAACCAACTAAGACCTGGGAAACCAAATGAATGAACTTTCCACAGGTTACTATCAAAATAACTTTTGTAACCAGCTGGGCAGGACAAGGCTCAGAAGGATGCTCTATGAATAAAAGAATGGTCCAAGTACCAAATCACCTCCTTTCCTGCAACAGAAACAAAAATTAATGCCTGATGTATGAGAAAAAGGCATCAGAGACCCATCTTCCCATTCTTTGCGTGACCTGCACAGATTGTCCCTCCATGACCAAGTCTGGGGTATGACCTATCCAAAAGGAATGGGAGGAGTAAACTTATGCGTGAATTCCTTTCCCTGCCAAGGCCTGCCTAGGAAATGCATTAATCTATGATAGGTTAAAAGGCCTGCCGGAGGCCCACACAAAAACAAAGCCTGACCACTTTTCTAAGGGGGTGACATTAAATAGCAAACTGACCCAATGCACAGCAAAAGTGACTAGCCCACTGGTCTTGTCCAGGTGCACCTGCTGCCCTTTACCAACTTGATCAGTCTTGGATTTTTTCAACCAAATCATGACAAACTCCCATGGATGACAAAATCCTCCCAACAAAGGTAAAGGAAAAACTCATTGGCCCAGAAAGCACCCACATACAAAGAGATGAACAAAGTGGCTGTAGAGGCAAACAAGTGAAATTCACCAATGGTCCTGTAAAGACCTTGAATAACAAGGAGAAGCAGTTGTCTCCCAACAGATTTTCTGGGATCGTAGGAAGGTCCCCGCATGTTCTTTAGGCCCTTAAACATCCTCCTCATAACCCAATGTCCTGACACTGCCTGTAGGCCCCAAAATGCTCCAAATAACCTAAAGCTTCCAAGTGTACTCTGAGACTTTTAGGTGAATCCCCACTGTAGTCGTAGTCACTAAAAATTGTAGCAACAACTGTACTCCTCATGGCCTGGGTCCAGGAATCAAAGAGTTCTAGAATGTCTTAAAAGTCTGTAGAGATGACAAGTAAGCATTCCTAGTGCTACTGGCCCAAGAATTTGCCAAAACCAATAATGCTAGTCTTCTCCAATTATCCAGATTCCCAGAGGAAATGGGGTACCTTTTGGATGTGAAAACTTGGCTAAGAGGTAAAACCTGGCAGACTGAAACCAAGAAATGCTATCAGCTATAGGATTAAGATGACCAGGAAGATGAACACATGAAAATGAAAAATTAATCTGTAAATTCAACTAAACTAAAAGCCTGATGACTGAATGGACCTGCCTTGACCAGGAAGAATGTTTTTTTGAGAGTGTAAACCACTGTGATACTCTGAGTAAAAAATTATCCTCTTGTCATGTAATGTATCCTTCCATACTGATACTGCCACCCAGATGGAAAAAAATCTATAGAAATGTGATGTCCCTCCTCTTCTCCATGGACCAACTTTTTGGCCACATTTCAGCATACCAGCTACCCATAATACATCCCCCATACTGGACCCACCAGTCGCATCAGTAAAAGCTCAAGGTCAGTGGCTGTGTTCCAAGGGTACTGCCAAAAAGAAACTCCATTAAACTGGCTCGAGAATGTAAATCATAACCAAAAGTCCTCTTTAACCCATCTGGTCAACCTGACCAGGTGGCGTTTGGGCCTATTACCTTTCACAAGTCAGACATGGACTGTAGGAAGGTTCTGTCTGCAGAACCATGTAACTACATGATGCCTTCTACCATACTTTACTGGAACGTAAAAATCTCCAAATTAAGTGCCAGACCTGGTGCAGTTTGGGCAGAGGAAGCTTGAAGGAGTTATCAGTGGTGCCTCGATCTAAGTCCGAGAAAGTCAGGACCTGATTTGGCCTCTTTGACTTGTTATCAGCCAAGGCCCAAGGGTACCCCCAACTTGCTGCAAGGCTTCTTGAAAATGGACGTTCCTTCCAAAGCACCTTCCTGACCCTCCTCCACTATCAGAAAGTCATCTAGGTAGTGTACTGCTGACCGGCAGGGGATTTGTTTTTGCTAACACTAATGTAAATCTGTGCTAGATCTTTCAAATGTTGCACAAGTCACTGAGCACCCCATTGGCATTGCAGTGTCAAAAATATCTTCCCATTGAACTGAAAACCTAAATAAGGCCAATCCTCTTGCGTCACCAGGAGAAGATGGAAATCAGATTGTATATCAATCTTACACAGCCACGAGTCTGTGTAGCCCATGATGACTTCCACCACTTGATCCAAAGAGGAGCAGTGTACCTTGGTCAATTTGATGTCAATAAAATCATTGACTTAACCCCCCACTGGGTGAGATAAGTGAGAAGTCAATGTGAAATTACCCTTCTGTTTCTTAGGAACCAGACTAACAGGGGAAATTTGAAATAAAAGTCATGGAAGAGATGAAAAGTGGCCAATTATCTTGCCAGCTCATCACTCTTTCTTCATTAACCTGGTCACAATGTGTTCATGTCCTTTGGTGAATGAGAAATTGTTAACTAACTTGGAATCTAATGGGGCTAGGGAGTGAATTATAAAGCATATGGAAAAACCTTTAATAAGGGTAGCTGTTGCCCTTTGATCTTGGTAATCTGATAGGAAATAGGATAACTTATCTAGATAAATTGGGTAATAAGCTCTGTATGGCACATTCAGGTCCTGTCCCAAAGCCCCCCCTCTGCCCACGTAAAGATGGCTTAACACGAAAGGAAGAGATGCTTCCCTTACCAACCTCTCCGTTTGTCTCAGATGAAGAAAAAATCCATCTGTCCTTAGGCAACAAGCTCCAACATTTTGTAACAGGATGACCCTTCCCACATCCTGAATACAAGTGGTTATATTTGCATGTGGGCCAAACACATTTTCCTTGATTGAATGCCTTGCAAAATCTTATATCTTTTGTACTAGCAGCCCCTCCCTCAATGCCCTTACACAACTCCTTGTCCATCATGGCACTAAGCCATATGTCAGGGTGTCTAGACACCCACCTTAGGTAACTATCAAGGGCTTTCAGCTTCCTGAAGTGCTAATAATAACTCAACCACCCTAAACCCACTTTCACATGGTGGGCTTCCCTTAGGTCTACAAAGTAAGCTAATAAAGGCAGTGTTTGGATGGGAATCTTCACAATGATTATGGCCATACATACAACGAAACCCAGAGAACAAGTATCCCAGTTCTTCACAGGTGTCCTGGTTGATGCCTTCTTCCTGATGGCCACTAAGGCTGCCATCAAGTACTTGTTGGACATGTTACCAGTGTCCAGTTTGCATTTTATGCCCTCATTATCTACTAGATCAAAGATATCTACAAACTCCCCTTTTAAAATGTTATCTTTGACCTTAGAGGGAACATGTGTTGTGATATGAGACCCAGGTGATTTGGAATATGTGAACTCAAGGATAGCCATGGGAGACTATTAGGGCATATGGTCATTTGACTGGGGTGGGACCTCCCTCTCTGAGCCCATGACCTTCTCACATCCCACATGCAGGTTGGGTAAAGGTAACTGTGCCACCTGGTCAACATCAGTACCTGCTCCCACTCCCAGATCCAAAGGTGTAGAGGAACAAAATTTCTCTCTAAGGCTAAGTCAAACAGCCTAACTCTACCATATTCAGGCAAATAATTTTTAAAGTCCTCTAAACAAATAACAGCAGATTGACCTCTACCACTAATATCAAGCTCTCTACCCCTACAGAGACATTACCTTGTGCTTCTGCAGATATGTTGGATGAGCAGGAAGGGGTGCCTTTTTTGCAGGAAGCATCCCTGTCTTCACAGCTGTGCCTTCTTCCAGATTCATCAAAGGTCTCCTTCTGGAATTCAGGCTTTGGTCAGCTGCCCCCACCATTTCTAAATCAAGTAACAAGCCTTGCACTTCCAGCAATAAATGCAACTATCTCTCTTTAATGGACTGCACCATGGCTGAACGTGAAAGATAGAAATAATTAGCACAGGGAAGAATGTAAAAAAAAAAAATGGGGTGGGGGTCTGATCAACTAACGTTCCATTTATTGTAAAAGAAATATCAAAATGTCACTGTGACAAAAACTAGCTGGGCCTCTGTGAGAGTTCCAGAATGCCAAGACATTTCTTCAGAATGACCACTCTGATAAAACAAGGGATGTGTACAACCTGATAATCAAATGAGGTAGCATTATATAGTACTCTTTATTCAAAATGCCATGCCTACAACTTAATAAAGTTTGATACCAACCTTACAACTTTATTATAAATTCATTCTATCCAACATACCATCACACAATAAATTATGTAATGCCATTTAACCCACTCATAAGCCCCTCTAGAACATAAAAGAAAATTGACTGAATTCCTTGTAGTTAGCCTACAAAATACATCCTCATAATAAAACCAACCTGCCATAAAATGAGAAGCAGCCACTGACCTAAATAAGTACCCCTTTACAACTGATTCATCAATCCAAAAGGCTAACACAAACCACGATAGCATATATGCCCCGCAGTACACAGGCTCCCACATCTGACGTGCCCTAATTAATTAAAGCATGATTCAACTGCCTAAGAGAGTACTTTAAACAACCCTACTGAAATAAAGAAGCAAACCATAAGCAACCACATTATACAGATCCCAACAATCATAAGAACACACTGTACATCAGACTTTTTATTTTATATCTATTTCCCCTCACAAGAACTCTCAACCTCCTATCACAAAAATTCTGCACAAAGCCAAAAATAATTTGGAGGTGACACAGCCTCAAAAATAGGGACACATTTTAGATATTACTCTTAGAAAGTTACTAGAATAAAAGGTCTTGGGTTACTAAGCTCACAGTCAATGGGCAGTTACTAAGGTAAGTCATCATTGCTTCAATAGTTTGCTTCTCCATGGTAATTTTAAGGACAAAAGCAATTATGTTTCTTGACAATTAATTGTGCACTTCATTAAACTCACAATCCTTGCTCTTTTTTAATAAAGTCATATAAGCATAGTCCCTTTATTTCTGCTGAAAGAACAAATGTCTTAAAATCAAATTTTTCTTTGGTTCATAATATGCTTGAGTTTTCTTATTACTGCTATCATGTCTTTTTCTCCCTTGTGATGCTATAAATGTTAAATACTAATTAAGCTTTATAGCCTGAGCTATGCCCCAGCAATGCACACTGCACTTTATCTGATTTCTCAGCAATTATGCTACCAGTTAAATGCAAACCAAACTTTTGGATGCAAATATCTCAATTTGTTGAAAAAATTAAATGCTGATTCAGAGAAGTTGATTGTAGTAGTAATGGAATTCTCTGTGAAAAATACAACTAGGAGCCATGCAAAATGTAAAGATATTGGTGGTTTAAAGTAGTTTTATGTGAACTGTAAAAAATGTCAATACTTTGTGACAGCAACACATGGAAAACCTATGGAATGCAAAACAGCCAAAGATTAACAGAAAAAAAGATATTTTTTGCACTTGCAAATTCACTTCAAGGTCTTGAGACAGGTGTCATATTATATTGTAGAAAATATCCTGTTCTTTTCAGTTTGTTTCTTAAAATTACATGGTATCCGTTCAGCATGAATGCTCTCTCATGGTAATATTTCCTAAATTATTTTTCTAGCATCATATAGCATATGCTTCTTGTGAAAATATAACAATATGACTGACTAAAAATCACCCACGATGAAAACTACCAATATGACTGGCTGAAAATAGCCCATGGTGAAAACTACCAGTATGACTGACTGAAAATAGCCCACGATGAAAACAACCAGTATGACTGACTGAAAATAGCCCACGATGAAAACTACCTATATGACTGGCTGAAAATAGCTCACAATGAAAACTACCAATATGACTGGCTGAAAATAGCTCACAATGAAAACTACCTATATGACTGGCTGAAAATAGCTCACAATGAAAACTACCAATATGACTGGCTGAAAATAGCCTACAATGAAAACTACCAATATGACTGGCTGAAAATAGCTCACGATGAAACCTACCAATATAACTGGCTGAAAATAGCTCACAATGAAAACTACCAATATGACTGGCTGAAAATAGCTCACGATGAAACCTACCAATATGACTGGCTGAAAATAGCTCACAATGAAAACTACCAGTATGACTGACTGAAAATAGCCCACAATGAAAACTACCAGTATGACTGACTGAAAATAGCCCACAATGAAAACTACTAGTATGACTGACTGAAAATAGCCCACGATGAAAACTACCAGTATGACTGAATGAGTTACTGTTCAGAGAAGAAACAACTCAACATGTACAATTAAACTAGAATTCAGCTGATGGAAAAAATATAATGTAAATATTTCCCCTGTGGTAGACAAGCCCCCCTCTCTATATCTCTCAAATTTATATACATCATCTCTATGATTACAATAGCATAAACAATAGGAAAACTTTGAACGAAATGAATCACTGCTGTTGCACACAGAAATTGAACTAGCAGTGATTTTTAAGGAAACCAGCAATCAATGAGTCAGTTTAATATCTGCGACATGAACTCGACCAGATTGTAAACAATATGGTGTAGGGAAGCCATACTAAGGAGATAGAAGAATAAATGACATTCATTCACATCAACAGCTTTTTTAAGCACCTGAAATACTGCTGGTCAAATGAAATATTGCTATTATATCTAGTTGTAATTCTTAAAGTAGCACACACTATATTTCCTTACTGTTTCATGCTTTTGCACAGATATGTCATACCAAGCCCTAAATCATGATTTTTAGAAGAGGTCCTGATTTATAGTTATTAAAATGAAAAATGCATTTTCATCATCTGAATTTCAGGAAAGTTTACCCATGAATGTTAAGTACAGTTACTGGCGATTACTATGAAATTAAATTTTTTTAGTGTATCTGTATTTAAATCACATTAAAACAGGATCCAAATGCATATGACATCTATGGATAACCACAATATCCAGCTTTCAGTGGCTGTTTTGCACTCAGTAGACCTTATTGATTGTTGATTGGATGGAAATGACTATCAGGTCCACAGCAAGCCTTCTCAGTGACAAATTGAGCCACATATGGCTGGAGTTCAGCCACCAGCACTGCTCAATATAAATAAAATTTCCTTATCAGTTACTCTATGATCTCTATGATTCTGTATGCCTTGCATTGTCTTTTGTAGTAATCTAGCACAAACATCAGTGTGAGCACAAATCATTGTTTAATCAGTATTGCTATCTCTGAAAATAGAATTGGTGAGGTAACATGCTAAATTATCTATGTTGACAAGGTTTGAAACAAACGTCCCCTCACTCAAGGTGTTATTAGATAACTCCATTTTTAAATGTGCAGTAAGGGAGTGACAAACCTATAGATATGGTGTAACATGCTAAATAGTCATGTATTTGATCATTTTTATTGAAAACAAATGACTAGTTAGAAAGACAGTGTTGTGAATTTATCTTAGTGTTGCCAAATAAAGTACTTTTAATAGTAGTATAAATTAAATAGAACACTTTGCTGTGTGTCTTATTCTCAGTTTAATTAAAAGTTTAAATCTATATTAGTCATTTTTTCACTTTAACCTCTTAAGTTTATATTGCTATACTGTTTATCGACTGTATAGCTAGACATGCATGATGTATACCAGGGAGAAAACCCCTTTAGAATTATTTATTATTTTGTCCAGTGGCACAATAAAATATAAACTTAGATGAAGTCTGGGAATTTTACCATATTTATTTATTTTTAAGTTGTAGATTGGGCTGGATGACTTTTCTGTTCACAATTCCAGGTTGCTTTTTTTTCAGTACTTAAAAGGAGTGCTGTCTAAAAACATAATGAATAGAGAAGGTTTAAAAAGTAATACTTAGAGGCCTACTTAGAAGAGATCTCTGCTTGGGTTACAAAGCCATGTCTGACCCAGCTCTGTTAGAAATGCTACATCTAAAGAAATCCCAATCCCTCCACACCACATGCTCCAGAGACCTCAACCTCATTACCACAATCAACAGAAAGTGCTGGAGGGACAGGTTCATAACCCAGAGGCTGCCCATGCTATGGAATAGACTTCCCATATATGTCAAACAAAGCACCTCACTGGCTCTCTTCAAGAAGAATCTTGATGAGTGGATGGGAAATAGAAAATTCACCCCGGGGATCACTTCAGTGGATCTACTTTACAGAGGCACTGGAAACTAAGGTCAGGTGGCACACTGCCAGGGTAATCCTATGGGGTAGGCTTGTAAAGGCTCCAGGGCCATTAGCCTAGTACACACCTATGAACCTATACATTTTGGAAGTTGGTATAAAGTTTTAAAAAGTCATTGTGAAATGCTGTTATTTATTTTCAAATAGTTTTGGGTTTGATGTTTTTCGGACACATACGCAGAAAAGCAGAAGGTTATGTGGTGAAGAAGATTTGAGACAAACAGGAAGAAGTTAAGAGGAAATGTTGGCTTAGTGGTTAAGTACTGTGACTGTAGTGTACAGGGTCCTGAGTTCGAACCTTGCAGAGGCTGTTTATTTTGGGTTGGGAGGGTGGCCTAATGGTTAAGGTGTTTGCCTTATAAACACAAGGTGCAGGGTTGGAGTCTCACAAGGGATAATTGGCTAGGCTTAAAATGGCTCGCAAGGGCAGTTAGCCTAGTACTAATCTATGAACCTATGAACCTATGAGGGCATCCAGCAAAAGAGGTGGATGGATTGTGTGACAGGAAGGCAGGAGTGTAGCATTGAATTGACAGAGATGGCGACAGTTAACACAATGCCCTGACCCCATGTAAAAAATGGGAAAAAGGGGGCTGATGATGACGATGATGAGTTTGGCTTTGATATGAATGACTCAATGTTAGAGAGTCTCTTGTTTGGGTTGATGACATATTTTCCTTATAGATTTGTCTATTCACATCTTTTGTGTTATTTTATGTCCTGCTCTGCTGAACTGCATATTCATGTCGCCATAAATTATTGGAGATTTTTTAAACATTAGACCAGTGAAATTATATTTTCTCCTTTGGACATATCTGGTAAACAAATGAAATGAAACTGTGTGCAAATAATTAACGATACAATCACAGAACGATTATTGACCATCAAATACTCAACTAGGAATGTTCCAGTTACATGCTATGTTTACCAGAACTCCTTCCACTGTATTTTGAATTCATTTCAATACATAACATTTCTGATCTTTTAGCACATAAGTTTGATCTGACATGGCGCACATTTTATAATGCTTTATTCAGATCAGGACGGAGGATTTATTAACAGACTGAACATGCAGGAAGCTGACACAATGTTTGGTTGGTGGTCAGATATTGACAAATGTGAGTTTCTTTCTAGCACAACTCATCAGCACAGGATTAATTTAGGCTTTCTTTGTGTCTGGATAGTTTTACCCAATTTTATTTAGATGCAATAAGTTGATAAGTTTTGCTAGGTTCTGCTATAAAATATTAACTTCCTAAAAGCGAATTGAATCATTGTTGGTGGACAATTAGAAATCACACTGGCAATGATTTCCAGTGGGAAAAATTGTTTAGCATTATGCTGTTAATTTTTTTTCCTGTGAGATACCGATAGTCTTGCAATTTTACCTCAGACATGTGTAGGGAAGCTACATTGGTCACAATCTTTCCATACCAAAGTTCACCAACCATTCTGTACTGAGTTGTTGTTCTTATACTGAACTTGAAAATCTTAATAATGGTGCATGTGACAGCTTCTTTGAAATAAGAGAACAGCAGCATCTCTGTTATCATGCTAGTCTGAGTCATTGGGCTAACCTCTTTTATTTAGATATCCATGAGTTGTCAGATTCTGCAGGGACAGTGGAGTAGACCCCCACATTTGTTCTACGGTGGATCAGCCCACTGTTGTAATATACTTTATATGTTGTCGGGCTTCAATGCAGAATACTAACAGGTAATCTTTTGCAAATGTAACACTGCAAGCTATTTTAATTTTGCAGAGTGCTACCGTTATTTGTATATTTTATTTACTCATTTGTTTGGTAAGCAAGTAATGGGTCTGACCAATAAAGTCCCTTTTCAGCCATGTCTGGAATTTCTACGGGGAAAACAATTTATAGAGAGCACACCCACTCTGCTGGGGCATTTTAAGACAGCTATATCCATTTATGTTTATTAAACTGTGTTAAAATTTCACAAGTTGTATTCAAGGCGCAGAGCAAGATCCAATTTGTAAAAAGAAGAAGAAAATAAAACAATTAAAAGCTGCACTTGAATGTTTGACAGGGAATTCAGGAATTAGATAATGAAGACTGGTGCAGAAAGCTAGCAGCTTGTAAAAAGATTTGCAGTTCATCATTCCATTGCTCAGCTACATATTTCTTTCTTGTGACAAGCCTATGCTGTTTTGTTCTATATGAATAGTGTTGTGTGCAGCATGAATTTCATTCACAGTTGGTGATGTTAACCATTCTTTTGCAAGGGTTGTGTAGGATGTCATGTTCTTGAGTCACTTTACAGAATTATGAGCATCAGTTTTGTTGTTTTTTCGACTTACATCCATGTACAGTGAACAAAAGACAGCAGCGGGCATGTTGATGCTTCTTTGGATGACAATTCATCAGTAAAACTTTATATTAAGCACATTGGCACAACTTGCTTTATTGCACAGGGATATGCAAACATTATAAGCTAAAGGAAAAACAGAAATATATGTACCTGTGCTTGATTAATACCTTCATAAGTCAACTAACACTGACAAATGTTTTAGAGAAGCTTTTATTTTTTTTTAAGTTTCTTAAATGAATCATACTAGCAAACTATAACTACTAATAAAGGCAATAACTTCATTCATCATTTTTACTTGTCTTTGCTATGTTAAGTTGAAACAAACAAAACAGTTTTCCTTGCGTTACAAAACAGTGACATGTTCATTATACTGAAAGCTGCAGTGTTCCACTTTCTGTTTGGTTTACTAATGCAATATTGCTGAAGTAGATATTGTCTTTTTCATGCATTAGATCTTTTGCTTCAAACAACTTCTTTCTAGTTCACAGAAACTCAGCTGCACTTTTATGAAGTTTACTTAAATTATATGAGCTCTCTAGCCATGCTTAATAATGGGTCACTGTTGTGTGGGTAGGATTTAGGAGACTGTGTACATGATACAAACTGACCTCAGCATCAAATCACAGTTATCTAAAAAATAGATGCTAAGAAGACTTCTTCTTCTGGCTTTTCCCAGTTAAGGGTCACCATAGCGGATCACCTGTCTGTTCATGACTGGCAGTAGAGTTTTAGTTGCCAGCCCACTGCCCAACCTTCCATAGAAGGCACACACATGCACACACTCACACCTAAGACCAATTTAGAGTTCCTAATCCACCTACAGCATGTCTTTGGGATGTGAGAGGAAACCGGAGCACCAGGAGGAAACCCACGCGACCACAACAAGGACATGCTGACTCCGCACAGAAGGCACCCCGCCCGAGGATTGAACCGGAGATCCTCATACTGTGAGGTGACAACACTAACCACTGCACCACTGTGGCCACCCCAGATGCTGAGAAGACTTAATTGTTATAAATGTAGGTCCATATTAAAGAATAAAATGAGATGGGAATAATGTTCTTCCTTCTTGTTTGCCTATGCCTTATCAAGAATGAGTTTGGAAGGCATTTTCTGTTTTATTTGTTTCAGACTATCATTATAAGAGTGTTTATTTGCTTCCTCAACTTATACACGAATTTGTAGCACGGTATATCATGTGACATGCTCAGGTTGCTAAGTGTGACATCTTTTTTGCATACAAAATGCATTCCGTTAATGCTTTCATTCTTTACTTACTCTGAAATTGTTAAGTACTCTGTTCCTTTTCTTCCTTAATGGCATAACTCAATTTTGCAGTTAATCATTTAAATGAGATTGCTTGCATTTTTGCAGTTTTATCATGACATTACCTGATATTCACAAATACCTTAATGAAATTCATTATCAGACCTATCTTTAATTTGAAAAGGAAAAAAGGAGAAACATTTAACCGTTGATGGATGTGGCAGCTGGCAATATTATTAAAAGAGATTCTTAACCCTGCATGTCAAAAGAACAAAGAGAAATCTGAACACCCTGCAACTCTTGTAGCTGTGCAATACAGCTTAGATCAAAAGCACAGAACAATTTAGTGTTCAATAAGTCTTCTAATCACTATGGTGATTCTTACTTACAATTTATGTAAGCCAGCCTATACAGCATACTAGCATTAGGTTTCTTTTTTCCTTTCCAAAGTAAAAAAAAAATCTCTATAGTACTGAAAATCTTTATGAAAAAGATGCTGAATATAAATAGAAACAAATGATATTTATTTATTTATTGACAAGGAAAGTCCGAATGAGTCATAAATGATTTTTACAGAGGCCCGGGGAGAAAAACTCTAAAAACAGTGGTTACAAAAATAGGCAATAACACTATACATAGTACATAACAATCCAAGTAAAAATAAAAGTAAGCAGATAACATTAGAATTCATAAATTGCACTGGATAGATATAGGTGGTACAATAGGATGTTTAGTATGTACACATTTAAATTAAATAAAATATTAGGCAGAAAAGTAAATTTATCATAAGATGTATTTTAAATAGAAAATAGTGTATTGGAGTGTAGTTATTTGATAAGCAAATTGCATTTAAAGGTTTTGAAAAGCAGAAAAAAAGTTAAGAAAGAAAAAGTGTGAGTGGGAGGAGTAAAAGGTGGAAGTAAAGGTCATGATTAAATGTGAGAAACAGGAGATAGTGTGAGATATTATGTTAGGGAAAAGGGTTAGAGTGAAAGGGGTGCAAAAAGGGGATAAAGGATGGATACGTTAGCAGGTGGTTGGGTGTATAGGGACAAGATGAGAGAAGACAGACAAGGCAAAGAAGATTGGTGGTTAGTTGTTGGTTGTGCAGATCCATGAGTTGGAGAGGAACTTTTTTAGTTCAATTTTGAACTTATTTGTGTTTTCAGTACTGGTAGTATGGCTAGGAAGATTGCTGCATACCTTAGCTATGGTATGGGAGTAGAGACACTGGCTGGATCTTTTATTGGGCTTTTGTACATCTAGGAGTTGTTTGTCAGCAGAGCGTAACTTGCTGCTAGGAATGTGGGTGTGCAGGATGGATTGTAAGGCAGGACAGCTATCAGGTTTGTACCTTAGTTTTTGTGCAATTGTAAGTTGTAGGTAGTCAAGGTAGTAGGGGGATTCTAGTGAGTTTATCTGTTTTCTGTTTCAGAACATTGCAGTGGTGGGTGTGGTATGATAAGCCTGGTAATATTTTAATAACAAGACTGAAGTTTGCTTTTGAGTGTCAGGTGCAGATTAGTAAAGATGGGTGCTCTGCAAAATAAGTAGGAAATAAAGAAGGTATTTGCTAGTGTTTTTTTGATGTTAGGATCCATATAGTTTTAGTGTCTATAGAGTGTGCCTAGTTTAAAGTGTTTATTTTTTTTAATAGCAATATGTATGTGTTGGTCAAATGTGAATTTGTTGTCAGTGGTGATGCCTAGCAGCTTCGCACTTGGCACTATTTCAATCTCTGTTTTGTTTAGGGAATAGATTTTGAATTCAGATAGGAATGTTTTAGTGGTGAATAGTAGGAGTTTAGTTTTGCTTGGGTTGAGTAATAATTGTGCATTGTTTAGCCATGTTTTGTTGAGGTAAAGGCTGTCTGTGTCTTTTGCAGGAGGTCTGGTATGTTGTTAAAGGAGGAAATGATGGTGGAGCCATCGGCATATTGGATTAATGTACTGTGCTGGCAGGTAGTGTGTAGATTATTGATGAAAATGTTAAAGAGGAGGGGTGCAAGAATGGACCCCTGTGGGACAACAGATTTGTTTGTCTGGTATTGGGATACACAGCCTTGCCACTTTACACATCGTTCTTTATTGGATAGGTAGCTGTTAAACCACAACTTGGTGGGTGGTGAGCAACCTAAAGATGATAGCTGGTGAAGACGTTTGTCATGTGAGACTGTGTCAAAGGTCGTTGACAAGTCTAACAGTACTACTGAGGTATATAGGTTGGAGTCTCTGACTTTGTTGGCTATATCTGTAAAAGAAATGAGAGGTTGTAGTGCTGGGTGCTTGTATACTTTTTCACAATAATATATCCTTAATAATCCAATGTGGGCTACAGGCATATTTTCTAACAAAAAAAAAATTGGAAAATCTGGACAATGAGTCTTCAAAAGTAGGTTTATCTGGTCAAGAATATGGACAGACTATCTAACATAACATTTCCATGTGTAATAGTATAATCCCTCCTTCCTTTAAAACTGTTAGATACCATCACTCCATAGCTCTCAACCCCTTGCCACAAAGTATCTGGACAAAGCAAAAAATAATGGGGGCACAATGCTCCAAAAATAGGGGCATATTTTAAATATTGGTCTCACAAACTTAGAAAGTTGCTAGAATAAAAGGTCTTGTGTCACCATGCACTTTCAGAAGTACATGAAGTCAGAAACTCAAATTCCTACCATTATTTAGAGGATTCAGTCCTCAATGATTTGCCACAAAAATTGGGAAAAACACAAATTTTATGAGGAACAGACCAAAACATGAGTCAAAACTCTGGACATTCTGCAAAAATCAGGACAGCTGAGATGTATGCACCACTCAGAAAGACAAGTGTAAATAGCTGATACTATGCTAGTGTTGCAAACCCACTATAATACCGCACAGTACAGCAGCACCCCCCACCCCAGTCAACACTCCAGCCACAACCTCATCACAAGCAAGCCTTACTTAAGTCACCTTTATTTCAGGTTACTTTCCAAAGTAATTAAGTAACATTCAAACTGAGAATACAATAGAACACATTGTCTGTTCTCTGTATACCTCATTGTTATCTCTCATAAACTTGTGTCACTCTAGTTCAACATACTCAGATAGCACTTCACCTTCTCCTGTCCATATTAAACCTGGCTTTACATCTGTATCATTTATAGTTACTCAAACTTACATATTATATGATATAACTATATCTATATATATAATTTATATAACTACAAGGATAAGCAAAAAAAAAAAAAACATAAAGGACGTTAACTGTTGTTTGAGCAGCAGAGAATTTACAGTCAAATATTAGAATGAGATCAACAGTCTAAACTAATGTGCATTTATATCATGTCAAACTTAAAATGTGTGCACTAAAAAATGAATAAAACACTCAATGAAGATACGCATAGATGAATCTGTTATGCAGAAAGAGAATTTTGGTTTGAACACACCGACACACACACACACACACACACACACACACACACACACACACACACACACACACACACACACACACACACACACACACACACACACACACACAAACACACACACATACACACACACACACACACACTCTCACCTACCTATACCAACCTACCCCTAAAACGTCCCCAAATCTAAAACAAACCACTTTTCTGCCCAAAACCTTTACTCTCTACAAACCTACCTGAACCTTGAAAATAATCACACATCAGCTGCCATGTTTACAACCCAGAAACCACTAAACCTTAAAGGGACAGCATATTACTCAAAACAGACCAGACCACAACTACAGTGGATTCGGCAACCTCAGATTCGACAATATGCAGTTCCAAACAACTGTGCTTTCAATATTTTGGTCTCAAGATACTGAAATTCAATATTTCAGTATTTCAAGATTCAGAAGTAGAAATATAAATATATATATATGTGTGTGTGTGTGTGTGTGTGTGGGTCCCTTTTACAAACTCGAAACTTAAAGGATCAATTACCTGCCATATCCTCCACACCTGTTGCTACTTATATGTAAAAACTCCAAGATCATTCTGCAGTGGCAAAGGAGCAAAATTCCAATCTCCACTGTATGTACCTCAATCCCAAACAATGAACACGTATGCCAGTCAAGACTGTAGAACCTTAAGGAAAGGAGAAAACCCTGATATGGCACAGCACATGCATAAAATGGGATCTCACAGTTCAAATATTGTAATATCAAACAAACAGGGTAATAAAAATCATGGAATGGTTTTTCAGAGTTATTTATCCACAGATTAGATGTCAACAGAATGTAGGATACCATTTAGCATTGACTGAAAATTTATTTTGCCTTGTCTAAACTGTCCCATTCAATCAAGCTCCTTATAGAGATAGAGTATGAGAAAGAGAGAGACTGTGATAATTGTTTTATGGTAGAATACTAATTTCATGAGGCACTTCTCACAATGCCAAAAAGAAAGCATCATTCTTCCTAATCCTCATACAATTATACTTAGCCTGATTTTTTTTAGACTGCATTTTACACTATCTGATAATACAAAGAAGCACCCTTTATCCTCTCTCTACAGAACTTAAATTGCATGTTATCAAAACGTTAATAGTTGTCACTTCATTGGGGATAATTTCAGGAAATGTGTACTTTCTAAATACAAACTGCCTGCTCTGCTTGAATTGGTACATGTGGAGATCCTAGATTTTGCTTCAGTGTCTGAGACACAGTCAACTGTTGCTCATAGCTGAGACTAATACATACCAGTATTTGTAGTGCATCGGATGGTGCAACAAAGAAAAACAGGAATAACGTTAACATTATATTCAAGAGAAGAAGTATGCTGACAGAGATGATAAATAATTGTTAATGAGAAGAAACATTCTGATTTTACTTATAAACAGGAAACTGCAACTCATTCAGTGTCGTAGTTCTTCAGTAAAACCTGGGCCTGAAAGATTAAAGCTATGCAAAACAGATAGAATGGATAGTACCAATAGTAGACAGAAAGTGATGTTTTAGAGAAAATGACAGTCCCAGAAGTGGAGTTGGAGACACAAAGATAGGGAAACCAGACAGAAATAAAGTGACTGATATCACATTCTATTAGGGAAGAAATCTTGTATGGTCATATAGGGGACTTCAAGAATGTTTCAGAGCTGCAGACTGGTAGAAATGTCAAAAACATTAACATTTGAACAACACACTTCTCTGGAAATGTTACTTTAGTGATAATTTGTTTGTAATTCAGAGTATTACCCTTCTGATTCTTTTATTCATCTACAACAATCACAGTAAGATCATGGAAAGATGATAGAAAAGACTCAGAACTGCTACCATACAAGCAGTACGTAGCTTCCTGAAACTTATCAGTACAGCAAGAAAAACAAAATGGATGCCATAGAGAAGAAGGTAGCCAAGGAGGTCATGAGGAAGATAACTATTCAGGATACAAGAATGGATGAATAAACTTAGCAGACAAAAATTAAAAAGGACAATAAAGCAATTTGAAGTGCAGTTGTGTTAAAGCAAATAGAAAGTATTGCTGTAGGGAAAGGAAAAATCATAGGTATCTTGGCAAAAGATGGAAACCTTAGAAGTTTTCTGAACATCAACAAATGAGATAATGAGAAAATAGTTTCTGAAAGTTAATAAAAGAGAAAGAATGAGAGGATAAAATTATAACAAGAGCATGAATCATTATTTAAGTTTTGTTCTCTTTGCAAGTGCTGAGGCCGTAACTTTGGCATTCAGGAGCCATCATTCAAACCACTTACTGGATTCTTTAACAGCTCTTGGGTTGTAAGACTAGCTGAAGAAAAGTGATGCTGGTGCTGCTCTGTGAAACTAGGAGTGGGCCATCATGGAGAAAGTACAGTTAATTTAACCGCCATGACCTGACAAACAGAAAACACAACAAAGTTTAACAGCAGTCTACAAGACATTAGGCAAAGGCAAATCACTTTAAGCTGCATACTGGGCTTGACTAATGCTAATGTTACTTCACTTACGTGTATAATTGACAACATAATCTGACTAAATGTAAACCACTATGCCACTGGCTGGATGGTTAACTGTTTCACAAGCAGAACACAGTCTATTATGGTTGGTGGTACACTCTTGTATAAAAGAGCAGGCACCAGAGGTGTCCCACAGGGATAAGTTCTAGGAACATTTCTCTTTGGGATGTACTTCTATGACATCAAAGCTGACACCAAGGCTTGTAGCTGACAAACATGTTGATGATTGCAAACTCAACCTGCAGATTCAGATGGAGAGCCTAGCATACACAAACAAATGCTGTTTGGATGTTCTCCTCAAATTAAACATCAAGCAATATAGCATTGTGTCCTTTGTCAAACCTGTGCACCTGTGATTGTATCTCATAGGTAATACTCTCTAAAAACTGATTCAGCATTAGAGACTTGAGCATACCATTTGACCACTGTTTTTAGAAAATCCTTTTATATAACTAGATTAAACATGTATCTTCTAGAACCAAGAGAATCATCATGCCCCCCCCTCTTCCCATATCAGACCAGTAACTAAGTGTAATGCCCACTTTGGTATGTGCTTATCCAAGCATGTGACCCAGCTCATAAGGACACAGTGTTTTTTTTTTTTACTAAGTCAGTCAAGAACATGTCTTCTGTGAGCTACCCTGAACCAACTCAAAACAATCTAATTATTTTCTGTTTCATATCAAGTTTTGAGAGGGGGCATCGACCTAGCCTAAAAAGCTTCAAATGTTTCAGTCCTATATGACTTCCTATATATATATATATATATATATATATATATATATATATATATATATATATATATATATATATATATATATATACACATGCACAAAAGAGTATTATCACCATAAAGACACGCTCATGAAATCTAATCTAAATGAGGCCTGGTGGCATGATAGATATCTATTACCCAGTTTCCTGACCCTTTTTCAAGAATAACCTGGTTGAGTTGAAGGGCAATTGTAAATACACCGACCAGTCTGTCCCCTCAAGCTCTAATGGAAAGAGCTCAAAACTAGACATAAAGTAATTCCTTCTGTTGAAGGACAGTTATTAATTCATGGTTTGGTAAACATAGATCGGGATCATATGATTAGGCTATGAATGGTCCAGTGAATCAATCACAAAGTATTAACCTACGAACCTATAAAACTATGAACTTATATACAAGCCATACAGGTTTCAAGCTGCAGCAAAGCTGCAGTTCCTGCTAAGGAAAAAAAATATGATGATACTTATGACAGCCTAACATTTAGCAGAATGGCAGTCAAAGCAGGTAAAATAAAAGCAGTTCTTAAAGATAATTTTCATACCAGAAAGAAAATATAAAAAGCTGTGGTAGAAATACACTGAATGTGTTACTAAGCATTACTCTCCTGAGGTATTTACACCTTTAGTCATAACTCTACCTGTCACCAGGCTTGGTTTACAATTCCAGTCAATTTCTGAACATTGATATCCTAGCATGCTTTTTCTCTTCATGACCAGCATGCATGAAATTTCCAGGCTGAAATTTGTTTAACCTTTGACCACTTTTATTATTTGTCAGCAACTCAAAAATGGTAGCAGATGCAAAATGAGGTTTGGGACTAAACCAGTTTCACCATGGACATCGAGGCAATCAGGTAGGAAAAATAATAAGATAAGGTTGCCACCCATCCCGTTGTCAGTGGGACCCTCACAGGTTGAGCTGCCTCATCTCGTTGCCTGCTGTTCAAAGCAGTGGGACTTGAAAAGTCCCATTTTTCAATCTCACTGAATTGCCATGGAAAATCTGCAATTACTTCTGGCTTTTCCATGGCAATTCAGTGACATCACCAACCCGGACCTGCAGGCAAAGCTGCTGCCTCTTAGGTCCGGGTGCTTTAATTTGTGCAGCAATTGGTTGCAGTTTATGAAAGGAGTGGGGATTGGGGCAGGAAGAGCCCTGCAAAGATCGTGGCTGTAAGAGAGCTTTGTTTTAAGCACTTCTACAACCGCTAAAGAAATGACCGAGATTTGTTTTTTTCTAATCAGCCAGCAATCCATCCGTTCATTCAGCCAGGCATCCATCCATCCAGTAAGCCAGTCAGCCATCCATTCATCCAGCCAGCCAGCCATTCATCCAACCAGCCAGCCAGCCATCCATTCATCCAACCAACCAGCCAGCCAGCCATTCATCCAACCAGCCAGCCAGCCATTCATCCAACCAGCCAGCCAGCCATTCATCCAACCAGCCAGCCAGCCAGCCATCCATTCATCCAACCAGCCAGCCATCCACCCATTCATGCAGCCAGCCATCCACCCATTCATGCAGCCATCCATCCATCCATTCCTGCAGCCAGCCATACATTCATGCATCCAGCCATCCAGCCAGCCATCCATTCATTTAGCCATCCACCCATTAAGCCATCCATCCAGTTATTCATCCATTCAGCTGCTACTCCCACCAACCAGCAGGCCACTCCAGCATCCAATCAGCCAGTCAGCTAGCCACTCCAGCAGCCAGCCAGCTAGCCACTCTAGCAGCCATCCATCGTATGGTCTCATACCCATAACAGCATCTCCTTCACTGCTCATGTGATGACATCATGGTAGAGGGTGTGGCCAGAGCCATATTGGCCACACCACAATGTCTCACTTTGGCCCACTTAAAAGATGCCAACCTAGGGTTGCCACCTTCCTTCGTGGCTAAAACTGGAGTAAAGCCGCACCCCTTGCGTCACTAGTAACCCCGCCTATCCCACACCCTCTCCTGCCCACATCCCACCCATTTTGTGATGTCATGATGATATCACTTGACGGAGAACGTCCTCTTTTTCGTTCCTGCTGCCTGCTTTCAGCTGATTTACTATGCTTTTCTGTAAAAAAAAGCATAGTAAATCAGCCTATTTACATACTCCAACAGTCTGTTTCCTTTCTGAAACAGAATACCAGAGTTTGTACAGTGTTTTCCAGACTACCAGAGAATCAGTTTGATTTTGGGATAGTCTGGAAAAAAATGGAAGGGTGGTAACCCTACAACCCTATAATGAAAGTTAAGATGGTAGTGGAAGAAGGTTAGTGTGGTGGGATTGAAAGTGTTAAATTGGGAAAGTAGGAGGGTTGAAAGGAAATGAGGTAAATGCTAGGAGGGGCTTAACTGGTTTTGTATGAGTGTAACTGGATAAGAGATCAGATATTGGCGTGAGCTTCTACCCACCCTGTCTCCCTTCCTCCATCTTTTAGAAATACTGAGGATTGTGTATTTATTTGTATAGGTTTTCTGTATAGGAAGAGAAGATGGGCAGGTTTGTCCCTCTTCTATTCCCCATCTGGTGCTGGATGTTTTATTCAATTTGTTGGGGCATAAAAGTGAGCAATGGGATGCTGCCTGATAAGGAAAAGTAAGCGAGCGAAGGCAAGAACGCTGCTTGATAAGTAAAAGTAAGTGAGCTTAGGTTAGGACTCTGCTTATTTGGCTTGGATGAGTTGGGTTATGCTGACCTAGTAAATGGTTAAATGGATGTTCATGCTGTGATTAATAAATTAAAATATTGTTCAATAAGATTAAGTTTATGAAATGTAATAAAGGTTGTCAAATGTCATTTGGCAGGGTGTGTTTATTGAAGGGGACCAGGACGATTGAATTTCTCTCCTGGAAATAAAATATCATAAGCTGTGTATTGCATCTGTAGCTGAAGCATGTTTGTTTACCAATGCAAAGAAGGAAAAAAGTATTTCCGTTTGAGGATGTTGTAGGAAAACAAATATCATATTCTTAGGCTCTAAGATTATAGATGTAAACTGATGAGTGCAGTAAGCAGGGTAACAGATCGAAGTCTTTCAGGACACATCTCTTGAAATCTGGGATATTTTCTTATATGGAACAAATTGTATTATCATAAGAAGCAAGTTAGTGCACCTAAAAATGATAAGTTATTAATATAACATTAATGCAAATGTGTGTTATTTAATAACATCCTTTTGATAATTCCAAGAGATACTTTATATTTACTATGCTGAGGGTTTTGCTATATATGATACATTCAAACATTATACTTCTCTGTGACTCAGGATCGCACGCTATGTCTAAAGGTGGCTGAGATGACATTTTTGGAGAGTCAGTTTCTCAAAGCACTGCTCCCTGTTTTCCGCATGAAATCATTGCTAGTGTGATTTCTAAGTGAATGCCAAGAGTCCTTCTTTTGACTTAGGTGATTTCTCATTTGTTTATGTTTGGACAGCTGTGACATGGGATGTATAGGGGGATTGATATGCTGAATTAAATATTTATAGTTTAATTTTTCTGCTTTGTGTAATCCAGGTATTAGTTTTTGTGTTTTGCTCCTCAGCATTTTGAAAGGAAAAGAAAATATGTTAGGGCTTATTTTATTTAAATTCTAGTCGATCTTTCATAATATAAATAAAATGCATGCATACATATGTATATACATACCTAATTCACAAAAAGTACATGACGTGGCCTGGATATGCCCGTGGTTTGAAGTCATTATATTGCAGAAAGTCTTATATTTGATATCTTCACTGAAGTTAGTGGAACCAGGTTTAATAATAACTTTTTAGCATTATAGAAAACAACCTATACTTTGAAATAAGTTTATTTTCAGTGTCAACGTTTTATTTTTATTGTATCATGGATTACCTTTTTCATGCAAACATATGTAAAAGTATAACATGGTTTAAAAGAAGAAACAATTAATTTGTGACTTAAGCTTTTACATAAGTATCTGCTACATTGTTTACATCAAAGAAACATGCAAGTTGCAAAAAGAAATATTACATTGTCTTCTAATTATTTTAGACCCAAACCACAGGTTGTCATGTAAATTAGTCAAACTGTAAATAAAATATCTAAATAAAATCTGCAGCAAGGTCTTTAAAATGTCTGTTTTTCAGTTTTTCTCATGACATAGAAAGGGCAGATGATTGCAGCTGAAAGAGGTATAATGTCTTCAGTTTATTAAGTTATGATTTATAGACAGGTATTATGAAGAAGTCAGAGGAGCCTAGTTAAATGTTGGAAAATTAGTCAGGAAGTCCTGATTAGTTGTCTCAAATGCAAAATGTAAAAGTTAAACTAACATTGCTGGTGGTAGTAGTAGTAGAGGTTTTGTATGTGTTATGTGTGGGGGAGAGGAGACAAGCATTTTCAAGCAGGAGACATGCAGACAGGTAGAAAAGGTCTAGTATTGTTTCTTTAGCATTGGAAGTCAGTGAAAAATGTGAAATAATGCTATAACAATTTGAAAAATAACATGTTTTTCCTCTCTTTTCATTGAAGATACTTGTGTTTCTTTCCCTTGTAGGTATTTGCAAGTTAAGAGTTTGTGAGGACAGGCAGAAATATCTGACAAGACAGGGTTTGTAAGAAGTTGATTCCAGTTTCAGTTAAGCCTGTGACTTAATTAACAGATTGTTATATGTGTTGTAATGCTCACAGTAAATAAGCAGGAGGAATATTTTGATATGGTCAGTGGTGACACTGGATTAATGTGAAGAAAAAAAAAAATCTGCGTTTCCTCATCAGCAGACATGAGACATATGTAACTGTCATTGCCATTTTACCAAATGTCCTCCAGGTGGCAGTGCTGTGTATATATATCATTCACTAATTTGATCAGATGTACTACTTGCATTACATGCAGCCACTAACTCAGGGATGTTACTCCACAACTTTTTGTTTTACTTTATTTTAAAACTTTCTGTAATAGGTGATTTCCAGTGGACCACACAAGTGTCTGGGGTTTAGCAGTGATTTACTCAGTTCCACAAAATATAGCTGACGGGATTCAACCCAAGTTATCCAATAGCAATGTCTTAATCACTAGGAATTAGAAATCTAATAACAAAAGTTTTGGTTTCTTGGTTAACATTTCCCATGAAAGCAGATATCCCCATGAGATGAAGTGATTCGAAAACAAGGTAAAAAGTATGGCATTTGTCTTTCTTCTTTAACAAAATTAATAAGTCACAACTTATGATGCTGCAACTAATGTTCAGAAGGCCAAACTTTTTGCATAAGCCCTAATGCAACTGATGATGCTTTCTTCCCAACAATGTGATTGTCTATCAGTTTTACTTCCTGACAATACCTGTGGAACACAAAGTAACCTAGGCAGAAAGCAAAAACACAAAAATATGTCATGATATGCAGCCAACAGAGGAATAAAATCACCAATATTATGAAGAATATGTTGCAGCTTTTCAATTTTCCTCAACTTGTATCCTTCAGATGAGATGTAAAACCAAGGCCCCATCTGTCTGAGTTGGTAGTAGGTCAGGGGGATGTAAAAGATCCCACTACACCAATTAAAAAGAGAAGGGGTCCATTACTTACACCTTATTTACATACAAGTTATTTACAGATGTACATGTTTACATATTTATAAATGCACATAATTGCAAAATTGCACAATTGCTTGTACAAAATTACATTTTCATATAAAAAAACTATCATTGTGTGCTTATCATGCTTATACATTCTTATTTATATTAGACTCCCACTTTTTTCCATAACCACCATCTATTTTTTCGTAATATTATTGCCAATATCTATTTTTTATTAAACATGATTTCATTAAATCTCTCAGTCCATATCACCCATACCACATAACATATTTTTTGACCATTCTTATTTTAGATTCTTGTTTTCTCTTCTTATAATATCCATATTCAGTCATATCCATATTTATATTGTTGCTGTCTTTAAAACCTCAAAAAATCCCTTTACACATTTTCCCATATCTTTACTCTCTTACATTTCATAAAAACATGTTCTGTATTTTCTTCTTCACAACAATATAAACTTATATTCTCACTTTTCTTTTTGTAAGGCAGATTTCCTTTTATTGAAAATTTATTTAGTCCCAATTATTTTCCATAAGAAGTTTGACATTCTGTTTAATCACTACACCATTTCTTTCTTTCTTTTATAGTTTTAATATTTTCCTCTGGCATATTTCCTATTGATTAACAGAGTAATATTGTATCATTATATTTTTATACTATGTTTTTTCAATCTACTTTATCAATCTTTATTTTTCACATTTTTATATTTTCTTGATATCTTTTATTCCATCATTAAAACATTAGTTTTCTCTTTTATTTCTTTTCATTTCTCAAAATTCTTCATACTTAAATTTAAGCAATTGTGTTACTCATTTCTAATTTTTCTCATTTATCCATTTTAATACTGTGTAAGGATGCTGTAAATACCAGTGGATTTAATAAACCTAATCATCCTCTATTTTTTTTGTTCATATGTAGTGCTTCCCTTTTAACTGGATTTAGTCTGGAACCCATATTAATGAAAACATCACTTCTAATAATTGTGTCTCATAAATTCTCAGAATCATAAACACAATTCATAAATATGCTACTTTCCCATTAATGCTTAATTTATCAAGCTCACTTTTTCCTAAGATAATATATATATATATATATATATATATATATATATATATATATATATATATATATGGGTTTCCCCATAAAACATCTTTTAATTCCTTTAATAATTTCCTCAAAGTGTTATATGCCTTTGTTTACCATAATGTATCCCTAACACATTGATTTTTTTTATTCTGAATTGCATACTTCCTATTTTTGCTATAACTCCAGTTCCTTTTATCTTTAGTCAATGGCATACCTTTTTTAAAAAATCAACTATTTAAAATATAACATCTCTGATCCATGCACTGTTTTACTTATTATAATATCATCTGGATCCCCTATGCCAATTTCCTTTACATACTTTGCAGTCTCTATTTTACAAATTTCCTAACTTTCTACAGTATTCATAACTAAATCAAATAAATACAATTTATAGGGCATTCTTGTCACATACCATTACTTGTCTATATTTCTTTACTTAAGCACCAGTTTTCCAAAAATCTTATTTTATTGTTACCAAATGCTGTCATATAAACTTTGCTTTAATTTAATTACTAAAATTATATATCTTTATTAATTCCCAAAATATCTCATGTTCTGTTGTATCAAAAGCTTTATTGATATTGTGTACCGTAACTTTTACATCATTTTTTCTATTTAGAATATCATCCATGATTTCTCTTACCATTACTAATGCTTCTTGATACACAATTTCTTCCATAATGTATAAATTCTCTTCCATTATATATTCCATCTTACTTTCCAATCTTTTCTGTATAGTTTTCATAAATATCTTGTAATCTGTATTTTTCCATATTAATTTTAATATTCCACTACATATTTTTTGTGATTTAAACATTCATTTAACCATTCACTCAAAACATTTAACAAATATTAGTTTTGCCATTCTATAAATTTTTATATATTTTATATCAGATTTCATTTGGACCTGCTACAAAATCTATGTGTACCTGTTTAAGCACTTTTTCCAATTCATGCAAAGTATTTTTTTTAACTTCCTTATTCACTTCCTATATTTTATTACATTCTTTCTAATTGTTTTTCTTTATACATTTATTTACATAATTAACTTCAATTTCCATAACCTGTTTTTTATCTTTCATTTTTCTTATTACAGTAATATTCTTTCACTATTTAGAATAAATATGCTGATACTTCTTCCTTTTCACTTGTTGTAAATACCTTTGTTTAGATAATATTTCCTTATTTTTTCATAATTTCATTTATTTACTTCTTTCTCATTATCATATTGTCTTCCATTGATTTCTAAAATTTTAAAAGCATTTTATATATTTTTCCATATCCTTCTTTTCCAATCTTTCTTATATTATTGCCATTGTAAAAAACTTCCTTTATATTTTTGTATTAAAATGATCCACACTCTGACCAACTAACATAAAATGTCCTCATAGCAACATAATATCTCCATAATTTTTTAATTAATAACTTTTTCATTTTATTCTTTTTATTTATTCTTTTTATACCCTCCTGTTGTACATATTCCTTCAGATATTGTAAAATAATCAATCTCAGATTTAAGTGTGCCTCTTCTATATATCCATAGTTTTCTATTTCATATTACTAATTTGTCACATTTCATAACTTCACTCATTTTTCTTACATTTTCCCATTCATTTGTATATTACCTAGTAAATCACAATTGAAATCTCCTGTTATTATAATATCCATATTTACTACTACATAATCTAACACAGTGAAGATTTTAACTAGATTGCTTAATGAAATCTTGGAAAGTGAGAGGATGCCTGAGGAATGGAGAAAAAGTGTTTTGATACCAATTTTTAAGAATAAGGGTGCTGTGCAAAGCTGTAGTAACTACAGAAGGATTAAACTGATCAGTCACAGCATGAAGTTATGGGAAAGAGTAGTGGAAGCTTGGTTAAGAAGGGAGGTGATGATTAGTGATCAGCAGTATGGTTTCATGCCAGGAAAGAGCACTAGAGATGCAATGTTTGCTCTGAGAGTGTTGATGGAGAAGTACAGAGAATGTTAGAATGAGTTGCATTGTGTCTTTGTGGACTTAGAGAAAGCATATGACAGGGTGTCTAGAGAGGAGTTGTGGTATTGTATGAGGAAGTTACCACATTATTTTTCTATGGATTGTCATTTTGCCTCTTTTCATATTCACACAAAAACTTTTACTTAGCCTGATAAGACTCAAAGCATGTCAAAAACTGTCTCTATATTTATTAAACTAAAGGCTCTTATCTGTTAAATTTGCTTGTGTAAATGAAGTATTTCATCATCCCATACCCGATATCTATCCTTCACCTTATTTACTTTACTTTATATCCTCACCATGACATTTCTTTTCAGCTTTTTTCTTATCTTTCTGCTCTCTGTAACTAACGACTGTCTCAACATATGTTTATCTTTTTGAGTACTGCTCCTTTTCAAAATAAGCAGTGAATCTTTGTATTTTCTCCATTATTTCACCCCTAGAAATCTCATTTTCTGGTTCAGTCTTGTTGAACATGTCATTCAGTACATCATCCTGCAATCCTTCTGACTGGATGGTTGTAACAATATATTTCTCCCTCACTGTCTCTTCTGACTCAGTGAACAATTCTTTTTGGTAAACCACTTCAGAATTCTTAACAATGTCGAACCCATCTTCTTCAAGATATTGTTGGCCACCCTCCTTTCCATTACATTTTCCATGTTACACACCGTTCTCCCTCCTGCCACTGCATGAGGAATGGGCCTTGTGCCCATACTTATGCTGTATGAGTCTTGAATAGGGGAAATTCCCCAATGCCCTATCCAAATTTCCCTAGTAGTATAAATACTCCCTTAGGTTTCCTTTAAAAAGAATAGCCTAGTGGTACTAACCTGGTCAACAAGGAATAAATAAAAATAAATAATACATTCTTATCTGAAGCAGTGGTCTTCTTTCAGTTCATAGTCCATATCAGTGTTATTTTCTCTCAGCAATCTAAAACAGACAAGAGGGGCACATTTTGCATAAGGCAGCAAATGTCAGTAACCATGACCTGGTTTTGAATATTGCCTAGAAGTGAACATGTTAACAAGTGACATTCTGGTTCATACAACAGGTGCTCTTGTATATGTTGAACTCAACAGCATGTCTTGTGTTTTTCCCAAAACATATTTGTGTAATAGCACATTTAGTTCAATGCCTAGCTCTGCCCACTGTTGTGCTTTAGCTGCAGTGCAAGCTTACTCTGTAGCTGTCACAAATTGCATTCTGTATGTTGCTCTTTGGCATACTTCTAAAAGGCATCTAACAGCTTCCATGGCACATAGGTTTCAGCTGTGCCTATGCACTAGATAGATTAGGTTCAATAAGTCAGCTGCACTGTAATGCTAAGAGACATATTCCATCCAGAGCCGGCCTTAGGCATAGGCCAACTAGGCAGCCGCCTAGGGCGCCGCTGTAGTAAGGGCGCTTTTCCAGTATTTATTTGGTGTAAGTAGACCAGGATGGGGGCACCTGGGTGGTGTGGGGGGGGCGCCATGGAGCCCTTTTTCCTAGGGCACCAGCTGACCTAAGGCCGCTGCTGATTCCATCACCTCAACTGCAATCCAATACTGTACTACAAAGTTTCTCTGCTCACTCTTATAGATGTCATGCTAACAACAGTTAATCAAGACCTCCTCACAGGGACCCTTTTTATTGACCTCTTTAAAGTGTTAGACCCAGTCAATCATACCTTGCTCCTAAAAGCTCTTCATTCCTTAACTTTGCCAACTCTACATTTTAATAATTTAGCAGTTACCTCACAAATAGCACACAACAAGTCTTCCTTTTTTAATGAATATGAGAGGCAATGCAGGTGGTCACTTTGCTTACATATATACATATTCCATCTTTAAATATCATCCATTAAATAGATGGGCATAGACAGTGCTATAAGAAAGTTAATTGGGTTACTTTGTGTAGTGCCATAATGTGACCTCAAATGGAAATAAAAAAGAAAGAGACATCCTTTTACAAGCAGATTTTCTGAAAAGCTGAGAATAATACCTTTAAAGTAATGGAGTGTGACAATTATCCTTTGGAACTGGAAGAAAGACTCAAGAAACTTGCTTAAGAAAATATTAGCACCTTTCACCATAGTTATGTTCAAGTCTTGTGACAGAGTATAATCAGCAGATACCATGCAACTATAGAAGGAAAGAATATAAGCTTTAAAAGCTGCAATTCACTTTCTACTGTCACTGTTTGTGTGCTTGCTTCTTTATTTATTGGCAATAGAAAATATAACATAGCTTTTATAGCTATAACAAGGACAAAGGTTTACTTTGTTTCTGACTGTGACTCAGTGCTAAATGTGATACAGATTTCTTTGTATTTGAGTTAAAACCCCCACATAATACAAATTGTGTAGCATTACTGTGTATTAACAGGCCAAGGCTTTAAAACACTTAACCCTCTCACACTTTTTTCTTCTTTCACTACAACTGATAATAATTATGGAACAGGTAACTTTTTGTGTACTGCAAAGAATTATGATCATGTCTCTTCTTTCATAACCGAATAGTTATATGTTGTCCAACTGGATGTTCTTTACTCTACTCTTGAAGTGGATTTGTATTTTAACATCAGATATGTAGAGCAACTTAGTAGTGCATGGGGCATGGTGATCACACTCCAATATGTGGAAAAAGATAAATCAGCTAAGTGCTTATATAGTGTGAGACCTGATCGTAACAAATGCTAAGCATCCCTCTGCTTCATTTGTTAAGATTGGTTATCATACTGTGCAGTTACACCTGCCAGTACTGACAAGAAAGCCACAGTGGCAGAATAAGAAACAGGTTTATTTTGCCTGATGTCTGTGTGAGTAATGTGTCCATAGCATTTTCTAACATAACAGTCTTTTATACTGTCTTTCAGAGAATGCTCACTAATTTTCAAAGTCAGCAAAACAGCAGTTATTTTCCTGTAACTAGTAGTACGTGGAGCAGATAAGGCCCCGTGCACTAAAACAAATGATGCTAGAGCCTCCAGTCTTAACCGTTTATTATGTGTTCTCAATATGGCTGCCAAGGCTCATCTCTGAAGCTTCACTCTCAAGGAGGAATATCTTGGCATCCTTGTCTCAAACACATAAAAAGGAAACACAAAGTGGATAGTGGTGCAGCAAAAAACCAATAAACGAGTAATCACCACACACCAAGAAGGATAGCCTCACTCCGTAGATGCACTCCGTTTAATACACTCAGAAACAGCACAAGAACCACATCAAACACATAAAAAGCCGACTATGTTTAGTGACCTGCTCATAATCCTCTGTGTTATTATGAGAGACCTAATCATAGTCCCCTGTGTCATAGAGCCTTCTGAAGGACAAACACCACTATTTATTTTCATATTCTAGAAGAACCATATACTTGTTCTTACTAAATAGCTGTCATATTCTGGTGCATGAAGGCTGAGGCCATACAGCAAAAGAATGTGAGAATAAACAACAGCAGAGCTGTTCTGACATGAGAGATAGAGGTGCTATTTAGCCAAGTGTTGTGCCTGAAAGATAATGAATAGGAGATGGTCACCTTACCACTCTACTCATCCCTAATCTGACACATCAGTGAATGCAGT
This sequence comes from Protopterus annectens, assembly GCF_019279795.1. NCBI lineage: Eukaryota > Metazoa > Chordata > Ceratodontiformes > Protopteridae > Protopterus > Protopterus annectens. Next base: position 1,876,974,783 of record NC_056739.1, read on the forward strand.
ACTCCTTTTGGTATGCAAAAATCCAAGTATATTGCTCAGCTGGAAAGGCTCCAGTAAATATTAACCAAAAATAATAAATAAAAAATAAAATGAATGACCTTATATCCTTCAACTATAATGAAAGATTATCACAACTCTCCTTATATACTGAAGTCTAAATCTATTCTTGATGATTAGATGGGTAGACAGAAATTTATACCACAGTTATTATACGTGGCCCTGATTAATTTGGAAGTGGGTCCTGTTTAAGTACTTGTGTGTGTCTGCTTCAAGGTATATATGGCTAGGCATCTTACGGTCTTTATGATTGCTTGCCTAATATTTTTCCTATGTTCTTATCTTTGATGAGATCTTTGTGAGCTGAGATATTCCTCTCACTCAGCGGGGATGTTTCTGTGAGCTATGGATGCTGGACAGTTCCATAGGGGGAGAGAGAGAGAGAGAGAGAGAAGGATTTTAGTAAGTGACTGTAAAATGAATGATTTTCAGCATGAAATCATACCTCTCAGCTCTCCAGAATTTAACAGAATGTCAAGATTGTTGGTCTATTCCTTTTAAAATTGGTGATTTTTTGGCAAATCACTGGGATGATCTGTGGATTGAAGTTACTAAATAATGACATACATTTGAGTTTCAAACTTCATATCCTTAAGAAAAATGCATGGTAAGACAAATCCTGTTATTTCAGCAACTTTCTAAGTTTATATGAGCAATATTTAAAATATGTCCCCATTTTTGGGGCCTTTATCTGCCCTTATGTCAAGCTTTGTCCAGGTTTTCTGCATTAAGACGTTGAGAGGTATGCAGGAAATGCAACATTCTAACAGCTGGTAAAGAATAACTTATATTGTTTTTTTTTTTTTTTTTATTTGTGCAGGCTACCTTGTCTGAAACAAGCACTTAACATCAGCAACCCAAATATTTGTAGGCAAGCAAAGAAAGTGTGAGATGAATTAAACCAAGTTTCATAGGAACAAGAACATTAGTTTTCTGGGGTAAATGGAAAAAATAGAGAATTAAAAGCTTAAAATATGTATAAAAGTTGAATATAAGTACAAATATGCTCTTTAGTTAGTACCTGTAGATAGATGCATAAGTACAGTGGTTACCGATGGTGTCAGTAAAATTGAATGAACTCCATAAATTGCAATTTTATTTATTTTTATTTATTTATTCATTTATTTTTGTTTACCGGGAAATTCCAACTGGACACAGGTCCTTTTTCAGCGGAGGCCTGGGGAGAACAGCCACAATACAAATACAACCCACATCTGCTGTAAGGAAATACTATATATGTATTTCATACACTGACCTTTCAGGTCTGTTTGTATCTATGTACGTGTGTGTGTGTGTGTGTGTGTGTGTGTGTGTGTGTGTGTGTGTGTGTGTGTGTGTGTGTGTGTGTGTGTGTGTGTGTGTGTGTGTGTGCATTTTTGTATGTGGGATGCAGCAGGGGGTTGGGTTTTCTACAGGTATTTCTTGTATTGTATGAATTAAATTCTGCAGAACAAAATGTCTGATGAGAAAACAATTTTGCCTGCACCAAAATGAGTAAGGTTCCTGCTATCCACGATGTGTAAATTCATAACACAACAAAATGAAATTTCAAACCATTTCAGTGCTGTTTAGCTCAGGCCCATACAGTTGCATACTACTGTATTATTACTGTTACAATCTGAAAATACTGGATGTTTTCCAGTACACAAAAGGATGCAGGCTGATTGCTTAGAAAAGGAATTAGGCTGATGGGAAATTTCATCTTACTAGAACACTGTGAAACAGCCCTACATGGTAAAACAAGTATTGCTCCTAAAATTATTAACTCTTCACTTGACAGTCCTAAGGAAAGGAAGTAACTACAGCTCATGTTAAATAAAAATAATGTTAAATATAGGATTTTTTTATAATGTCAGTAGAGAAATGGAACAGAAAAATATGTATCAGAAAATGTTGGTATTATCCAACAAAGTGACATTGATCTGATTTACTGTTTCCTTTGGTTTAAAGATATGATAGAAATGGAAATAGCACACCATTCTACTACTGATTTACACCCACATCTAGAAATCATATTCTACCAATTCTGCTTCTCTGCTGGTGGAACATTATTAACAGAATATGGCATTTTGTCTGTTTCTTCAATGAATCTTTCTGTTTCACTGGGTGTTTGAAGAGCTCAAGATTTTAACTAAGCTGAGTGGCAATGTGGGATAAGCCTTGACTATGTTCCAAACAGCCTGAGTTCACTCAGGAGATAGAATAGGCAGGTGCGGGAGTGAGATGCATTGGTAAATGCCAGCTCATCCATTCTCTGAGTGGTGAGATGATTCTTTGTCTGCTGGGGCTCCAGTATAATAATAGGCTTGCATGGAGTTTGTCGACCAGGAGGACATCAGCTAGGCTTCCTAAGCCAGTGTCGGTATCGTTCAGGGAGTGTGTATTTGTGCCTGTGTCAGCCACCAGGTGGAAACTGAAGGAGTGCTGTGAGCTGGGAAGAGACAAAATGTGTGACTTCTGGTCCCTATCTGAGGAATAAGCCAGACTTAACTCACTGAATGAAGGAGGGCATCCAAGCCCAAGTCAGAGACAGAACAGTAACCCTGGCATGGTGAAAGATATCAGTTGCGACTGGTGAAGGGGGGAAGCAGAAAGTGCTTTTATGACTACCTAGATGGCAGTCTCTCAGGATGGCTGTTGTATCATTAATGGAGATACCTAGCATGAGGAATGACTGGGCTCAAATCCCATGCAAGGAGAATGGATGGTCAGCAAGAATGAGGGCAAAAAAAGTACATAATATGATATAAAGAAGAGTCTGTCACTTCACTTATGCTATACCCAGTTTTTCGCAGTTGAATGACATAACTTTCACTACTGTTATTGATGTGCTGAACATATTATGTAATTTTTGTGTGATTATATCCCTGTTACATTCTGATATTCCTGTATCAAAATAATATCGCAGCATCTGCTTGTACTTATGAGAATTTATATGCAATGAAAAGATAAACAATGGTTTATAAAACACTCCCATCTCCTGGAGAGTTCTGTATACTGATCTTGCAAGACTGGATGCTAGCTAACACTAAGAACTTTCAAAGTAGGACCTAGCAAATCTGCAAAACTATACTGATGAACTGATGAATTTTAAGTGGCTAATTTCTTCTAGTCCTTTACTGCTTTCTTGACATTCATATAAGTTGCGCTGAGCAGCATGTAACAGAATAGCCAGGAAATATTATTTCAAACTTCTCTCTTTCATACAAGTTGCTGTAACTATGGTACAGATCTAGACCTAAAATGACCCATATCTTCTCTTTCTTTTCTTAACCTGTTAGTTGCCCTTACTGAGGATTAAGCACATAAAAATATACTGCATTCTGTAAGTTTTGCTTCCATTTAAAGTACTACCAGAGTGATTAACAAAGAACTTGATATCACTGGAACTGTAGTGAACTTGGCAATGTTGTGATGCTGGTTCAGTTTTGTACTTTTCAGCAGCATATTATTCAGAATTCCTTCACAGAATGATCTGACTGCAGTACCACCATCATAATTGCATGCCTTGTGAGTTTTCTTTGTTCATAGGCGTATACTAGATGAATGATCATTAGGCCCCTTACAAGCCTAGCCACACAACCCAAATGTGACCCATAAATTTGATTTATATAAGAGATGATTTATTGACTGCTTCTGTCCATCAGAGACATAGGCCCCAGACCAGGAGTGAATTTACGATTACTTGTCGATTGGTGCAAGTTTCAATTAAATAGGGATAGAGAGGAACCCTGCTTCAAATGAATGGAGAGCCCGTTCCAGAGAATTGGAATTTTCTGAGAAACGTATCTGTCTCTCCAACATGTCCTAGTAGTTATGACACTGTTTGTTTTGCAAATTTGCAAAAGACGCATCAAAACAGGTCCTGGGATGGCTTGCATGCCAGGCAAGGATCACTTCTCAGAAATCAGTATGACACCAAGTAAAAAGACAGTGATATGAGGAGATCGGCAATGAGCCTTGTGTTTTCTCCCTGTATTCCTTTTATAAGGAACTGTTGTGGATGTTCCAGTTGCTACATGAGTCTGGTCAGTTATATACTGAGGGGAGCATTATACTTTATGATGGGTCTGATGAGGGCTAAGTACAGTGGTATGATGACCTCTCTGGATCTTGATGCCATGACCTTACTTATAAGTTGAGCAGCACAGAATGATTTTTGTACTAACTTGAACTCATAGTAGTGCTATGCTTTAGGTAACAGCATAAGAGTGATTCATCTGGCTGCAATAATTCTGTATTCTGATGTTTGAAGTAAGGAATTGATTACAGACACATTTGGCATGACTAATACTGCAATGTATGTTTCTTCCCGCCATTCATGTTACCTACTTTTCTCATATCCATCCAACTTTTGCACTCGCCTAACTTTGACTTTCATCTTGTTTGATACTTATTTACCCTTTCATTGGTAGTCTGTTCAAAAATGACTGCAATAAGATGCCTTACTATGGAACCACATGCAGTGAAGTCCATTATTAGGCCAGCAATAAGCATTCCACATCTTATGGAAAGGATGCAGATGTATCTTATAATGGGAGTTATGCAATGGAGTACAGTGCACTGCCAGAAACATGCTGAGAATCCATGAGAAGTTCTCAAAAATATTTGTAGCACAAGTACAGCTACATGATAAAAAGATCAGACTCGCAAGCTACAAGCAATTCATTTGAAATATAGCAAAGCTTCTCAGTTACATCTCAACAGTATCTTGTGTACTGTATTAACAATATCCGACACTGGAGGGGAAAGAAACAAAAATAGTGTTGACCAGAAAATAGAGGCACTAGGACACTACCTCACAAGAAGCAGAAGTAGAGATATTGGTTCACCATGTCTGACAAATAATCCGTATCCCATATTGCAAATGTTGGATTACAGGTTTTGCAGTGTTGAGTATTTTTTTTTTTTTTTTTTAAATCTCACACCTGTAGAGTTACCTTGTTCATTTCTCAGTTGGGACCTACAGCCCTGTGGTATATAAGAAAACCTTTACCCCATGCCTACAGCTCCACAGTGTGCTCAGAAGCTGAAGTGCACCATGCCCTTTATCACAAGAATTTACACGTGCGCAAACATGGTCAGTGTGATCATCATCTGTGCACATGTAAAATAAAGTTACAAAAAGCTGCTTTTACTTTAAAATTTTTTAGTAAATTCTACATTTTCAGCATATAATGCAGTCTGCAGGAAACCTCTCAAAGTGCAGCCATCTCTCACTATGCCTGTAGCATCCTCAACACATCTCCTGACATAGCTTAAGGTGCTGTGGGTGCTTTCTTTCTTTTATTTTCAAAGCAGAACTTTTATACACTTACCCTCTGCATTGCAATGGAGTTGGTGGTAGATGATGGCAGTCATTGTGAATAGTTAGATGTGACAAAAGTTCCAAATGGTTCTGCAACTGAATTGTGAGATGTCTGTCTATCATGGCAACGGACCCTAACCCTAGTTGTCAGTATTGGGTTCCCACACTGTTGTCAATAAAAGTTAGGTTGCCTTTTTACACCTCCCCTTTCTTTTCAATGATTCAGGAGGTTCAGAAGTGTAGAAGCAGCCAAATTATTTTCCAAGAGCGTCTTGAATCATTTTAACTGTTCATGGAATGGTAGGAAGCATTTCATTTTGAAGTAAATAATGTGGGAAGAAATAGCCAGGGAATTGTTATGGCTAGGCTTGTATAGGCCCTAGGGCTGATAGCCTAGTACCAACCTATGAACCTATGAATTTGGCTACCATATCTGTGAACATGTATTTTCTGTTGTTTACTTTATTACTTTTGTACTTGGTCATGTTTAGCTAAAATTTATTTGGTTAATTGGATTATCAGAAATAGCTTTTATATGGTACACTTCTCTTTAGATGTAATTATTTAGTTAATTTTACTGCTGCTGGCTTCTACATTTTCTTTATCAAGTCTTTAGGTTTTATACAAGTGAACACCGTGCACCTATTGTAAAATCAATATGTAGTTTACATATTTGTTGTTAAAGTAAGGCCCATTTTAAGGCCTGAATACTTTCATCATGTTCACTTTACTGTGAGTAATTGCTGTGCTGCAGTGATAAATGCCTGGCATTCTCCAGTCAACAGTTGGTAAGAGAACAGCTGTTGTCATATTTTAACATCTGGCATGCAATGTTGGAATGTGTGATTCCTCTTAGGTTACATACGTGGTACTGCTACTTTTTTCTTTTCTTCTAAGCATTCACTTATGCGTAATCGTCTGTGTATCTTTTGTGTAATTGCGTGCGTGTCCATGTGCCTGTGTCTGTGTGGGTATGAGTATGTATGTTTGTGTATATATTCTTTTATTTGATCACAAAAATCTGAAGTGTACAATGTAGGCAAAAAAGCATCAGTATTTGATGGGCACATCAGTGTCTAGGGATTATAATGATCACACTGCATGTGTATGACAGCAACGAGCTGAATGTATTACTGGGATTATGTATGTCTTTATTCCTTCCATTATTTGTATACAATCAGGCAAAGTGCCTGTTTTTGCTTAGGACATGTGTGCTTGGCAGTGGTGAGTTGCAGCATATTAATTGCACCATATCAAGCTGAAGTATGCACTGGGGTAAAGGTGTTTCTTCATTTTATGACTTTTTTGGGATGTTATATGCACTGAGAAGGAACAGACTACATTTAAGACATCTTTACATTGGTCATTTTTTGGTTGTTTTCCTATTCGTGACCACTGCAAAACACACTGTGGTATTGCAGTCATAACCCTGTTGTGACTTTGGAATGGCATGTTTGCTACTTTGATTCTCACACTACACTCAGTTCTCTGCTTTAAGACAATGACAGATTATACATTATTGCCATGAATCATTTATTATTTATTTGCTGGAGGGTATGTAGAATCCTTACGTTTTGTAATGGTTCCCAGTGACAAACAGTAAGTTCTCTGGGTTTTTAGTAGTATCTACATGCAAACATGGGTGGTTGCTCAGTAACTCAGATACTGCGATTTATTTTAATATAAAATTATGAAAGTGTGTGTGTATGATAGTTCTTATATAACATAACCAAGGACATGCTTTTGTGAGATGTCAAAATATCAAATAAAAACATACAAAGTGCTCAAAAAGTAAATAAATGACATAATGAGATTCATTTTAATTATAAATTCTGAAGGTACACCATATTGTTGTTTATATTAATCACTTGAACAAGAAGTTTATTTAATGCCTAATGCTATCAATTGAATGGTGATGTAATACTGAAAATCTCTGCACCAATAGATGGTGTGTAGCTATCCCTACTTTGCAAATATGTGCAGTTTCTTTATCAGTAAGATATGCATGAATAAAATCTAGTTAAGATCTTAGGTGTTGTCCACTTGGAAGCGTTTTTTATCAGCAAAGATATAGTTAGCACAAAAGTTCAGGAATGCAGTAAGTAAAAAATTAGATGACCTGTAAGTGAGATACTGTGATATGTTTTCAAAGTTATGAATATGTGTGAAATTAATATTTATGTTGTAGTCTGCACTTCAAAAATGTTGTGCAGTACTTCATGTTATCAAAAGGTATCAAAAGAAAGATTACATAATGCTGGAAAACTGCTCACAGCTACCTAGTGTCTAACTACCTCCCCTCTCCAAATACTTATACTTGTTTATCAATAAATATGATACTTCTGCATATTCCTTCATTTTATGTAAATATCTTAACCATTTTTGACATAGTAGATCTATGGAACAGCACTTCACAGGGCAGCTCAACTCAACATACAGGTCAGGAAGTGATTCAAAATGTAGTGACCATTAAGCAGGAAACTATGATTTACTTTTATGCCAAATTATGAATATGTACTATATTATTATTTCTATTAATAATTTGACCCAGGTGGAGCATATGTGGTACTTCATTGTATCAAATGAAAGCTTACATGATGCTACAGATGTTGTTAGTGATGCATCCTGTATGGCTGTTCCCAGTTTGCAGATATTTATACTTGTTTAGCAATAAGCATGTGTATATGCATACATGTATTATTTCTGTAAATTTCACAGACATTACCCACTTGGACGCATTGTGGAACAGAATTTCAATTCTGCTACAGCCACCTGATCCCCTGTGACTTGGGTGACTTTCAGCTCGTACAGCTGTCCACTTATTGTCAAACTCAAATTCTGTGATCAATTGAGATGCAGCAGCTTCTTTCTCTCCCCATAGCTGCTGTACCTTGTCCAAACTCAATATTCATGTTTGAGAAAGGTTAGTGCAGTGAAAGTGAGGATGAAGAGAGCAGGCAGGGGTTTTAGGTAGCAGTCAGGAGGAAAGCTTTCGGTTTATGGAGCAGGAAGAGGGGTTTAGGTTTAGGGAGCAGTAAGGGTGTCTAGGGTTAGTGAACGAGGGAGGAGTTTTAGGTTTAGGGAGTAAGAAGGAAGTTTTAGAGTTAGGGAATGGTTGTAAAGTTTTAAAGTTCATAGCTACTTGCTTGGATAATGATCCATGAGTGTCTTCAGAAGCCTAGCCATGTATTCCCAATAAGTTTCTAGCCATAGTATTTTTAGTACAATTAACTCAGAGTTATGAATATGAATAACTCAGGGGCTGGCAAAGATTTGCATGTCAACCCAGTTAATTAGGGACTAGGGTGCCAGTCCAGGGATGAAGGTGTGGCTTTCCATCCACTCATTCAGATTACACTTGAATAGAAGTTCATAGGTTCATAGTTTCATAATTGTGTACTAGGCTAATGTTCCTGGAGCCTTTACAAGCCTAGCCCATAGGATTACCCTGGCATGGTGTCACCCGACTTTAATTCCCAGTGCCTCTGCTGAGTAGAGCCACTGGAGTGATCCCCGAGGTGAATTTTCTATTTCCCATCCACTCATCAAGATTTCTGTTGAAGAGGGCCAGTGAGGTGCTCTGTTTTACATGTAAGGGAAGTCTCTTCCATAGCATGGACAGTCTCTGGGTTATGAACCTGACCCTCCAGCATGTTCTGTTCTTGTTTTTGTTGCATTAAAGTTACAGTTTTATGTCTATGGTGTTACGCTCTTTTTTTGTTTTCTTCTAATTTGTGTACTGGAGCATTCCTTGGTGGTGTTACTGGATTGTGGTACTGCATTCTGTTGATTGTGGTAATGAGGTTGAGGTCTTTGTAGCATGTGGTTCCGGAGGAATTGGAATTTCTTTAGATGTAGCATTTCTAACAGAGCTGGTTCAGACATGGCTTTGTATGTCAAGAAGAGACAGCCTCTAAGTAGGCGATATGAGACAGAGAATAGTTGGAGTTTTTTGAATCTGTCCATATAGGACAAGTTTTTAAGGCCTAGGATCCTCTTTGTGAGGTACTTTTGTGGCCTCTCCAGTTGTTGCAGGTGTCTAGTGAGGTACATGCCAAATAGGGCATTATACTCGATAACTGGCCTAATGAAGGAAGAGTAGAGGGAGACATTGACCTCTTTCTTCCTGGATGTAAAACCCTTAGTAATGAGATGTGCCACATAGAAGGACTTTCTGACCACAGTGGCAATGTGGTGGTCTAAAGAGAGGTTGCTGTCAATCTGCTTTCACAGATCTCTTATAACACCTTCTGTGTTTAGTGGACTACCATCAATGTGGTAATTCATGGAAACTGGCATTTTCCCAAAGGGGATGATGACACATTTTTTGGCATTGAGATTAAGGCCGTGGTTCTGATACCAGTCTTTGGTCTCAGTGAGGCCTTTCTGTAGGATGTCAACATCACTTGGGGAGCTAATAATGGCTCCCAACTTGCAATTGTCTGTGAACTTTGTCAGCCACAGTCCCTTTGTGTTGGCCTGGACTTCTGAGAAGTAGATACCAAACTGGAGAAGATGCAGGACCGATCTCTGTGGGACTCCACTCATGACTGATCAGCAGTCTGACTTGGAGTCAGCTACTTTCACACTGTGGCTTCTATCTGTGAGCCAGTTTGCAACCTGCCTAGTGATATAGGGGTGATGCCTAGCTTAGTGAGTTTTTCTATGATTCCTGAGTGGTGAATGGTATCAAAGGTCTTGGCCAGATCAAGGTAGGCTGTATGAACCACCTTGCCTTCATCCACAGCCCTGGTGACTGACTCAGATAAGTCGACCAAGTTGAGTAGGCATGATCTTCCCTTCACAAAACCAAACTGTGTGGGATCCAGAGTCTGGAGATTCCCTATATCCTTGTGTATTAGGTCCATGATGATGTGGTTCCATAGCTTTGCATATCGGACTTGTCAGGCTAATGGGGCGATAGTTCCCAGGGTCTGTAGTATCATCTCCTTTGTGGAAAGGATGACTGTAGCAGTGCACCATTCGGTAGGGACAAAGCCTGAGGTGAGGCTGTGACTGAACAGGGCACACAGGTGATGTGTCAGCTCACTTTGTAGTTCATGTAGAACACAGCCAGAGATATTGTCAGGTCCCATAGAAGCTGTATTCTTGGCATTGGACAGTGCTGTTTTAACCTCTGCAGCAGTAATACTGGGTGCCTGGTAATGTGCTGCTATCGTGACTGGTCCTTTGGGGGGTGAGAGGGGTAAAGTCGGCACTGAATCTGTCGGACAGTATATTGGCTATATTTGTTGGCTCAGTATAGGAGGTACCATTGTGCTGTAGCTCAGAGCAAATCTGGGTAATGCCGTGGAGAGTCTTTACATAACTAAAGAATGCCTTGTGGTTGTCTTTATTATCTGCTGCAATTATGTTTTCATAGCTAGCTTTAGAGGATTTGATGAGTGATCTCAACTTTTTATTGAGGCTGATAAGGGAGTTTTTTCCAGTCTTGAGACTTCACCTTATTCCGCATCAGTTTCCTCCTTCTGTTGTAGAGTTTGTTTATGGCAGAGGACCACCAGATTGGCTTCCTTTTTTTGGAGGAGAGTATCTTGGTTCTATTGGGTATGGCAAGATGCATGCATTTGTGTATTTGTTCATACAATGCATTGATGTATGATTCAGCGGTCATGCAACTACTCACCTTTTGCATAGGTGCTGTGAAGTTAGCCACCTTTGTTTTTAGTAGCCCAAAGTTAGCTTTGGAGAAGTTTTTCATCGTAGTTACCTTTGCAGGGGGGTGTATGGATTTCAATGCAATGGTTGCTCATGTTGATAATGACTAGGTCAAGGATGTTGCTACCTCTAGTGGGGGTAAGAACAAGCTGGTCCAGGGCATTGGAATTAATGAATGAATTCCAGGAAACATTGGGAAGTGTATTGGTACATGAGTAGTTTTCCCAGTTAATGGAGGGTTAGTAAGAGAGCGTTAGGTTGGACCCTAATATTCTCTAAGGTGCTTAGGAACATGGAGTGTGAGTCTTGGGACATGGTTGGGGACCTATAGCAGGCTATGATCTGAATTGCTGTCTTACCCAATGTTAGCTGCACCTGAAGTATCTCTGATGCATTATGTTGGGCTACCAGTCTGCGAATCCTTTATGAATATGGAAACACTACCACCTTTGGAGGGAGACAATGACCTCTTTCTTCCTGGATGCAAAACCCTTGGTAATGAGAGGTGCCACATAGAAGCACTCTCTGACCACAGTGGCAATGTGGTGGTCAAAGGAGAGGTTGCTGTCATTCAATGCTTCAGTAACCTTTTCAGAGAAGTTCAACAGTTTAAGTAGCCAGTATCTGCCCTTGATAACACTAAAATGGCTCGAGTCAAGAATCTGCAGACTGCCTATGTCCACATTTATTAGTTCCGTGCTGAACCTATCCATAGCCTTACAGATGAGGCTGATAAGGCCTATAGGTCCATAGTTGCCCGCATTGGTTGATGCCCCACCTTTGCACAGGGGAATGAATGTGGCAGTCTTGTAAAATCCCTGAATGGAGATGTTGATGTTGAAGAGTCTCTATAGGGAGTTTGACAGGTCCTATTTCAGACTGACCAACAGGCATTCTGGTATGTTATCAGTCCCAACAGAGGCAGTATTCTGTGCCTTAGATAATGCTTTGAGGACTTATTCCTGGGAGATTTGAAAGGGTGATGTGATATGTGATCTGGGAGTATGGGGGAGGCAGGTGATATCAAAGCTAAATCTTTCCACTAGTAGATGGGTTACGTCCTTAGGTTTAGAGTGTGTGACATTATTTATTTATTTATTTATTTATTGCCATTTGTTTACCTGGAAAGACCACTGGGCCTAAAAAAAACACATTTTCAGTGGTGGCCAGTTGAGAGAAGGTAAACAATGAACTAGCTTATAGGAGGAGGGAATTTGGTACAATTACCCATCCATTTGGAGTACAGTTGAGTATGCAGGGCTGATTTGAAGGAAGCAGAGGACTGAATGGCCTGAATGGCAGGAGAAAGATTGTTCCAAATTTTGTCTACTACCCAGGAGTATAGTACTTGACCAGTTTGGGTTTTTGAACTTGGAGGAGATTTTGGTTTTCTGATCTTAGGAGCCTGTTGGGATTATTTAGGGAAAATAAGGAGTTTAGGGAATGGCTCAAAGACAAGACACATGTTGTTAGACTGGATGAATCCAGATCCAGCAAGAGGCCAGTTGCTAGTGATGGGCCACAAAGCTTAGTGCTGGGACCTCTTCTGTTCAAAGTATACATTTCTGAAGTCAAGGCAAATGTAGAAGACTATTGGATGACTAAGTTTGCTGATGACTGCAAGTTAGGGGTAATCATTCAACCACCCCACCTGTGATGTTGAGGGTCTATGTTATATATTCAGTGTCAAAATGTCGAATACAATATGTTTAAGACCATATGGTTGATATTTGAAAGTTCGAATATATAAGAAAAAAAAAAAAGAAAAACATACCTTAACAGTGCTAGCAGGGGGACAAGCCCCTCTGCACCCCCCATACTTAAATATACCAACTCCAAGACTGCACTTCAGTGCAGAAAAGGGAAATTCTCCCATTCTGCACCATACAACGCCATTCAAGTCAACCTTCGAACACTAGAAATGTCGATCATATGGTCTCGACCATATGACGATCAACATTTCAAGCATTCGTTTATTTGACATAGACCCGATGTCGATATCGTTCAGAAGAGTCTGACTCAGATAAATGATTTTTGCCAAAGCCATGGCCTAATACTAAATGCAAAAACATGCATAATCATACAAAATGGGAAGTCAAATATCCCTGCAAGCTACAACAATAATAGCACACACCTAAGAGTGGACTCAGAGGTGTGATATCTAGGAACACAGATAGATAGTACCTTGAACTTTGACTGCCATGTGTCTACAGTGGTGAGGATGTCCTTCTACATGGCACAGTTTATAAGCAAAAGTATGGCATCCAGATCCAAGGAAGTTATAGTCCCACTGTACTCAGCCCTCATCAGACCAACAGTCAAGTACAATGCACTTTTAGGCATGCACTTGACCAGACACTTGCAACAGCTGGACCAATCAGAGGTCTAGAAATGGCTTAGTTCTTCAGTCACTCTCATTAGAGTTTAAACCAAAGCAATTCTGACTCCGATCACAATAAATTTATATATGCTAGAAAAGGGGTTCTAAAAGTAACTAAATAGGTTAAATAGGTTAAACAAGTTGTTAATAGGTTAAACAACTGTAAATAACAATGTCTGATAGACAGATTACAGTAAAGGGTCAAAGCCAGAGTCACTGGTATTCAGATCTCTCAACTATACCTATTTTGGAGATTCTGTTTTCAGCTCTGTTTTAT